>NW_019154088.1:33451138-33713034 GCF_002288905.1 Enhydra lutris kenyoni | reverse complement strand
TAAATAAATAAAATCTTTAAAAAAAAAAAAAAGATTAACAGAAAAACTGGGAAGCTAGTTCTGACAAGCTAGAAAGTGTTAAAGAATAAAAATAAGCCACAAAAGGGCCTAACAATAGATTTATCAAAAAAAAAAAAAAGGACAGCAGACTATGAAAAATATGATATATCTTTATTTTCACCAATCTCTAGCTTCAGAGATTTGAGAAAAAAACTTGAGAAGGAGATGTTTTCCATCTTCCTTATTCAGGTGGCATCTCTAAGCTGAGCCTCTGAGCTGTGGTTTTCCAAACATAATGTCAGTGGAGCTGTCACAAGATAATGGGACTTTGAAGAGCTGAGTAATACCAATTACCTGTCACATAAAGTGTTGCTCACATTAAATTATTTTGAGAGTAAAAACTAAAAGCAGTGACAGATGCCTATGATCTCACTGGTCAATTATTTGTTCTTTTCCTCTTAGTTTGTCACAATCTGCTACGATCTTTCCAAATGTGCAAATTTTCCTCACATAATGCAAGGGAATGTATCTACTACATCATTTTCAAAGTGCTACTTTCCCCAAATATGTTCACCCAATTTAGGGAAGTCAATTTTTAATACTTTATGTGAAGCTGAAAGTCAAACAAAAGGTAAACAAATACAAAACTTTACTTCTCACAGATTAGTGGAGGAACTTTTTAGAATGAGCCCTTGAGTCTGAGCTCCATCATACATTAGAGATAGTAATTTTATGTTTCATTTTCTGATTTTGCCCTTGTCAAAATTACTGCCTCAAAGATCCCTTCAAGTACCTAAAAGACAAAATATTTTCAACTTGCTTTTGTGTTTAAAAAAAAAAAAAAAAAAAAAAAAGGATTGAAAAATACATACTTGACCACAAAAATGGATGCACAAACATAAAAGAAAGGCATATAAGAAACTTCTTTAAATCGACCTTGTACTTTGTGTACTTATAAGCTTTTCTGAATAAAAATGGTCAAAATGGACTAGTAGCATCTCTGAGAAACAGCTTTTAAGTTGGCAGCAATTTTTAAGAAATAACACTGATTAACTACAGATGAATGGCGAAAAACTGCAAACAATAAGAACCATAAACTTGGTGGTGCCTGGGTGGCTCAATCAGTTAATCATCTGAATCTTGATTTTAGCTCAGGTCATGATCTCAGGGTTGTGGGACTGAGTCCCACTTTGGGCTCTGTGCTCAGCAGGGAGTATGCTGGAGATTCTCCCCCTCTGCCCCTCTCCCTGCTCTATCTCAAATAAATAAATAAATCTTGAAAAAAAAAAAAAAAAGAGAGAGAGAACCACAAGCTTGAAACCCAGGAGCTCTCTACAGTTGAACTTCGATGTTATGACTACTTTCTAAGGATTTGCTATACAAAATTCATTTTACTTTTCTAATATTCTAATCTATAAAAAGGGGTCAAAATAATTGCTCACTACCACTATGAAAAACCGTGACACTTATAAACTCATAGAACAAATGATTACCTTACAAAAAAAGAACTATTTAGATTCATTTATGAGTATACAACGTTTGGAAAAAACAAATATATTAGTATCTCTTGATAGTTTATGTTGATAAACATCAAACAGACAATGTAACACAGAGAAATGATAGAGTAAGCCAAAGAAGAAATGCAGATATAGAAAAAGGTCAGTTAAAAATTATATATGGAAAAGGACTGAAATGACCCTTTATTAAGTGGACTTTTTTTTAAGAAGGCTCTACACCCAGCATGGAGCCCAACACAGAACTTGGAACTCATGACCCTGAGATCAAGTCCTGAGCTGAAATCAAGAGTCAGACACTTAACGAACTGAGCCATCCAAGTTCCCCTATTACGTGGACTTTTTAATCACTCTTGGCCAGTCTAGAAGAGCCACTTACTTGCCAGAGACGAAAACAGTGACTCTTAAATAAGGAGTTAGTTGCTGTGACACCTTCTGGAGCTTATTTTTGGAGGAAGGAAAAATGGGGAGTTAAGAAACCCAAGGAAGATCACAAATAAGTACAATAAATATTCCTAGAGATTTGGAATAACAATATAAAACCTGTACTTACAACTTGAGATTCACGAGCTTTAGGAAATGTTTTGGCAACATTGAGCCCATCAATGACGATATCAAAAGGAGGACAGCATTTTACGAAGTTCTGAAATCTCTTGAGTTCCTAAAAAAGAAAAGCCAGACAAAATATTAATAAGAATTTAGCAAGGACTTTATTATAAACTCATTGTTATGACTTTTATTATTGTTCTGGTAAGTAAAAATATCCCTTAAAAATACAAACTCAAAAATAACTTTGAAATGAAATCTGAAAAGACCAGACTATGAGATGAAACTGCATGAAATTATCTGAAATGCTTCTTCACACTTCATACAGCACTTCCACATGCTAATTGCATTTGATCCATAACCAGCTCTCGCCTGCTAAACTGACTCACGTGGCATTCATGATGAAAATGTAATGTCAGAATCTATAACCTGCTCTTAAGCCAAGGAGATGTAAACCTCAAATATGCTAGCCTACCAGTGCAACAGTGTGGAAAGAACAAGGCTCTATAATAGCCCCTCTTTGGTCATCAAGACTATTTTGTTTACTTTTAGCTACTTTGAGGAGTTGAAATAGTCAACAAATATTTGTGGGGCATCTACTATGTGCCCAGCAGTTACTAAAGAGACAAAACTCTAATGGAGCCTGCATTTTAGTGGAAGAAGACACAAAATAAACCAAATAAATCAGTTAATAAATTATTTTAAATGTCAAGTGTGATGTGTACTATGGAGGAAAGAAAAGGAGAAGTGGGAGTTTCATCACTGGTAATGATAGTGTAGTCTGTACTGGACTATCACATAACATAAATTCTATATGAAAAACAACTATTTGAAGGTATTAGAGAATGACCAAAAGCATGCAGAAATTCAACGGAATGCAAAAGTTGAAAGACAGTGTGACTCCCTGATAGTCCAACTGAGTCCCATCCAATAGCCAGCATCAACCATCAAACCCATGAGAATGATGAAGAATTCAAAACCTCAGCCCCCTTTTAATTAGAATGGTAGAATACCCTAGCAAGAGCCACACAACTAGAGTCTAGTCAAACTCAAGAACTATGAGATAATAAAAATAGTAAGCATTTCTGTTTAAACCCACTGTATTTGGGTGGTTTGTTATCTACCTGTGGATGACCAAAAAGGAAAGGCACCGCGCCTGGTGAAATGTGCCTGTATATGGCTTTTTCCCAAAGGGAACTCTCCAGTTAGAATGGTTGGCAGAGGTGGCTGGAAATCAAGGACAAAACTGCAGATTTACTGGTTTGAGAAATCAGAAGACAGCATTTAGGTATGTCAGAGAGGCTGGAAAGTGAGAAAGTGGATGCTACAAAGGAGGGAATCACAAAAGTCTGCCTAATTCTGCCCAAATCCTTGGCTAACTCTTATTTGTATATGCATGGAGAAGACTCCATGGGCCCAGGAAAAGCAACCAATGAAACACTTAAAAGACTTGAGCAGAGATTTCAGTTACTATCCATTACAAAGATGACACAGTTTGTAGTCAGTCTAACCAACTATAACACCCTGGCAGCAAAAAATTAATAACCTCTGGGAAAAGATAACAGAATCTTTAGCCTTTGCATTGTGTTCCCCACAATGTCCAATATACAATTAAAAGATTAATAAACAGGGGCACCTGGGTGGCTTAGATGCTTAAGTATCTGCCTTCAGCTCAGGTCATGATCTCTGAGACCTGGAATTGAGCCCCACATCGGGCCCCCTGTTCAGCAGGGAGTTTTGCTTCTCCCTCTGCCTCTGCCTCTACCCTCCATAGCTGCCCATGTGCTTGAGCTCTCTCTCTCTCAAGTGAATTAAGAATATGTTTTAAATATTCTAGAAGAATTAGGAAAATATGACCATGGTCAAGAGAAAAAGAAGTGAACAGAAATCAATAAGGTCTGGATACTAGTCAGCAGGCAAGAACTTTTTTTTTTTTAAATTAACATATAATGTATTATTTGCCCTAGGGGTACAGGTCTGTGAATCATCAGGCTTACACATTTCACAGCACTCACCATAGCACATACCCTCCCCAATGGCAGGCAAGAACTTTAAAGTAACTAGCTCTTCTAAATATATTCAAGAATTTAAAGGAAAATACAGTTATAATGAAATCAAAGAAGGGAAAACAGAAAAATGTAAACCATAAAAATGAACACTCTAGAACCCAAAGCACGTATGTGAAATAAAATATTCACAAGACAGATATTAATAGTAGATTAGGGATCGCAGAAGTAAGAATCACTGAACATGAATCACAAAGCAATAGAAATTATACAATCTGAAGAAAAAAAGATTGAAAAAAAAAGATAAAGCCTTGGTAACCTACCTCTGCAATAATGTCAAACAGACTCACATGTGGGTAATTACAGTCTAGAAGGAGAGGATAGAAAAGAGAGAGTAGAAAAAAATACTTGAATAAAAGGCCAAAACGTCCCCCAAATTTGGTGACAAATGTAACTTACAGACCCAAGAAGCAGAGAAAACACAAAGCAGGGTGGGTGAATACAAAGAAACACAAAGTAGAATAAATCATAGGTAAATAAAACATGCAGTTGGGGTATGTGTAACAACAACAGCACAAATGACAAGAAGTGGTAAATGGAATTCTGCTGCTAGGTACCTACTTCTTCTTCTTCTTTTTTTTTTTTTGCTAGGTACCGATATTTTATGTAAAATGTTACGATCTAAATTCTAAGTCAACTAGATTAAGTTAAGGGTTTTGTCATCCCAAGTCATATATTTAAAAATTAATGCAGAAAAGGTATAGATAAAAAGTGAATAGAAGAATAAAATGAAATAGTAAAAAAAATTTTGATTAGCCCAAAAGAACATGAAAGGAAGGACAAAAGGATAAAAAATTTTTTGGATAAACAGGAAATAAATTACAGAATAAAAATATTTAAATTCAACCCTATCAAAAATGTTATTTATAACAGATATAATATAAATATGAAGATATGGATACACTCAAAATAAAAAGTAGGGGGAAAATATCATGTATCAGTAAGCTTAAGAAGGTTGCAGTGACAGAGGCGCCTAGGTGACTCAGTAGGTTAAGCATCTGCCTTCATTCCACTCAGGTCCTGGTCCTGGTCCTGGGACTGAGGACTGCCTTGGGCTCCCTGCTCAGTGGGAAGTCTGCTTCTCCTTCTCCCTCTGATCCTATTCCCCACTTGTGTGTGAGCTAGCTCTCTCTCTCTCTCTCTCTCTCCCTGTCTCAAATAAATAAATAAAATCCTTTAAAGATAATAAAAGGACAGCTGAATTGTTCCCACTTTTAGAAAATTAGGAATAAAGATAAATAAAAAAGATAGTTGCAGTGACATTAATGTTAGACAAAATGGATTTCAAGAAAAGGAGCATTATAAAAAATAAAAAGGGAGACTCCTGCTCCTGCTCGCTCTCTCTCTCTAATAAATAAAATCTTAAAAAAAAAACCATTGATCAAAACATAAAGTGAACTCATATCACTCAACACCAAAACAACAATCCAATTTAAAAATGGGAAGAGAACCTGAATAAATATTTTCCCAAAGAAGACATACAAATTGCCAACAGACATGTAAAAAGATGCTCTGTATCACTAATTATCAGGGAACTGTAAATCAAAACCACAGTGAGGTATCACCTCCAGCCTGTCAGAATGGCTAGTATCAAAAAAACAAAACAAAAAGGAAAAAACCCAAGAAATCACAAATGTTGGTGAGGATGTGAATAAAAGGGAACACTCGTAATGTTGGTGGGAATGTAAATTGCTGCAGCCACTATAGAAAAGAGTATGGAGGTGACTCAAAAAATTAAAAATAGAAATATTGTGATCTAGTAATTCCACTTCTGGGCATTCACCCGGAAAGAAAACAAAAACCTGAATTTCAAAAGGATACATGCACCCCTGTTTACTGCAGCACTATTTACAATAGCCAAGACATGGAAACAACCTTAGTGTCCATCAGTAGATAAACAGCCTGCTGCTCCCCCTGCTGTGCTCTCACTCCCACTCTTTCTCTCTGACAAATAAATAAAATCTTTACAATTAATTTAATTAAATAAGCACTGGTCCATATGCATGCTTGCATTTCACAGTCTGCTTGTCCCTCTCCTTCCCTGCTCTTGGAGCCACGCACACCCTCTCTCCTTTTCTTTCTCTCTTTCAAATAAATAAATAAAATATTTTTTTCAAAAGCCACTGAGTAGATCATGCTGATAACGAATGACAGAGAAAGAGCTGACCTACTGTGATAGCATACTAACTACACAAAGGGCAATATAAATATGCAAGCTTAACTGTTTTAATGGAGGGTAAATTTAAATAAGTATTTCTTTCTAGCACTGCTGCTAGATTGCATTTGATTACAGACTGACTAATGATCTGGGCAATGAAAATCCACCAATCTTGGATTAACAAAAGAAGTTCTTTT
This sequence comes from Enhydra lutris kenyoni, assembly GCF_002288905.1. Classification (NCBI taxonomy): domain Eukaryota; kingdom Metazoa; phylum Chordata; class Mammalia; order Carnivora; family Mustelidae; genus Enhydra; species Enhydra lutris. Next base: position 33,706,553 of record NW_019154088.1, on the reverse strand, counting down.
GGAAAAATAATTTATTGATATATAATTCACATACCATACAATTCACTCATTTGAAGAATACAGTTTACAGGTTGTGCCACATTACCACAATCTAATTTTAGGATATTCTGGCTTTCCTACTAGATACTCCATACTCATTAGCAGTCAATCTCCATTTCTCTACCTTACCACATAGCAATCACTAAACTATCTTCTGTCTCTATAGATTCACTTATTCTGGGCATATCATATAAACCAAATTACAGAAACATGTGGTCTTTTGTGATTGACGTCTTTCACTCAACATAATGTTTTCAAGGTTTGTTAACATTATAACATAAATGAGTATTCCACTCTTTTTTTTTTTTAATTTTTTTTTTAAATTTATTTATTTGAGAGAGAGAGAGAGAGATCACAAGTAGGCAGGGAGGCAGGCAGAGAGAGAGGGGGAAGCAGGCTCCCTGCTGAGCAGAGAGCCCGATGGGGGACTCGATCCCAGGACCCTGAGATCATGACCTGGGCTGAAGGCAGAGGCTTAAGCCACTGAGCCACCCAGGCGCCCCCACTCTTTTTTATTGCTAAATAATTTTCCATTGTATGGCTATACCACCTTTTATTTACCCATTCATTAGTTGATGGACATTTGGATTATTTCCACTTTTTGGCTATTATGACTAAATGCTGCTATGAATATTTGTGTACAAGTTTTACATGGGAAATTGTTATGAGTTACAATATGTAATAACAGTAATTCTAAGTTCAACTTTTCAAGGACCTACCAGACTATTTTCCAAAGTAGCTGTACCATTTTACATTTCCAAATGCAATGTATAAGGCTTCCAATTTCTCCACAGCCTCACCAATACCTGTTATTCCATGTGTTTTTTATTACAGTCATGCTTGTGGGTGTCAAATGGTACCTCATTGTGGTTTTGATGTATGCTTCCCAAATGACTAATGATATGGAGCTTTTTCTCAAGTGCTCATTGGCCTAAAGGAAATTCTTCATTTTTGTAACATATAGGTTTTATAAATTCAATGTACAGTTGAATTTTAAAAATTCCATAACAGTCACAACTTCTATCGTCTTTACCCATTTTATACTTTTAAATTTAAATCTGAAAAGTGTTATCACACAGGAATTATAAATACCATGACTTGCAACAAAGTTTGTTAACTCAAATGCCTACAGGGATTAGGCAGGTGACATAAGTAAGTAAAAGGGACCAAAATGCTCCCTCAGAGCAGGGAAAATGATAAATAGCAAATGGTGTAAGTCTCATTGTCCAAGATTCTATAGAAAAAGATCTTAGACTAACAAACTAGAGAATGTAGGTCCCTTATAAAGGGAGTAGCCCTGTTCTTAGTTCAGCTAATTGCTGCCACACAAAAGTTAATACCCGGGTTTCAGAGTTAAAATTTTTCAAGGAAAATAACAAACCTGGAATTCTGAAGTATTATCAAATAATTTTTTAAAAGAGTAAAATACAAAGATGGGTCCTCAAACAAAAATATATAGATATGTTCCACCCATAGACCACAAGTTTGTAATACATTCACTTAGTCAAGCAATAGATTTTAATTAAACACCTACTCTGTGCCAAATAATGTTCTTACTCCTAGGAACAGAACTGTGAACAACTTCATTGAGCTCAAGAAATTTACATATTAAGGACGACTGGGTGGCTCAGTCAGTTAAGCATCTGCCTTCAGCTCAGGTTGTGATCCCAGTGTCCTGGGATTGAGTCCCACACATCTGGCTCCTTGCTCAGTGGGGAGCCTGCTTCCTCCCTCTGACTGCTTATCCCTCTGCCTGCACTTGCTCTTTCTCTCTCTCCCTCTCTTTAAAAAAATTTACGTATTAGTAGAGGAAACAAAACCAAGATAACAACTACATATTTAATTTTAGGTACGGAAAAAAAGTGCCTTGATGAAAAATTAATTGGGTTATGGTGTTAGCACCACTCTTCCTGGCCCCTCTCTAAGATATGGTGAAAAGAAAAGGCCTTTCTAATGAGGTGACATTTAAACAAAGACTTGAACGAAGTGAAGGAGTCACTCACGCTTCTGAGGAAGAGCCTTTTAGGCAGAGGAAAAAACTGACAAGACCCTTAGCCAAACACCACAGAACTTTGCACGTTTGAGGATTAACAACTAGGCAATCTGAAAGCTCAAAGAATAAGTATAAAGTCTTTGTGTATTATGTTTTAAGTTTAAATTTTAAAAAGCCAGTTCTTGTTTTTTATTACCATATGGGAAAGAGTAAATAAATTTAAAACAATTCTGAAACAGCTAATCAAAAGTCTTACATTGCCTATCTTATTCAATTTACTAGGAACAAAGAAGCAGAACTGATATTTGTTGTTTTGTAGTTGTTACCTAATCACAAATGAGTAGCAAAATGATCCAAATATGTGCAGCAAAAGAGAAATAAAAGAATGGAACAGCTTATGCCTTACACGACACATGAATTCTAGAGGTGATCCCAGCACTTGCCGTCACAGAGCTGATCTCATAATTTTAAGTGACTCTCAAAACATACATAGCAGTAAAAATTGACTCTGCTATTTACTACTCTTCCTACACTATGGATGAAAAGGCAAAGAGGTTAAGCAACCGTTTTTTCTCAACAGGTGATATTCGAGGACATGCTAAAACTTCCTTTCCACCTTGCCACTTAGAGGAGGTTAAAACTCTTCCATTTTTTGGAATGATGGTCTATGTTTATGATAGTTTACTTCTGAGACTGTGATACAAATCTCACCAGGAAATTCAAAACATATCTCTCTCATTTATTTTATTGAGTTAACATCCTACTCTAGAATGGCAACTAAGGGAAAACACGACTACAAAATGTATACTCAAAACTTTACATCATAAAAGAAACAGTGAACTTAACAAGTTAATTATATCCAATGCACCACAACAATCAGATTATATTTTCCAAAGATCAGAAGAAAGGGAGTATTAGAACAACTGGCTTTAGTCATAGCGGATACGGAAAAACAGGGGAATACCAGCTATTTTGGTGGCAAGCACTGCTCTTCACATGGGAACCACAATACAAAGTCCAGCTCTGCATCTAATGGCAACATTTCTTTGTGCGCCTTCCTTGTACCATGAAATACAAATAAATCCTAAATAAAAGGAAACTAAAATGATTGCCTCAATGTAGCCAGAGAAAAATGAAATCATATGTCTAGAAAACACTGCTGCAATCAAACAACTAATAGTCTTAGAAAGCTTAGACTTACCTAATAGCAAGCTATGTTTTAGAAGATATTTTTCACTTAGTAGTTATAGCTATAATTTCCATAGTATACTATCTTATTTTTAAATACTTATAATCTTATCTGAATTTTCTGATTCCAGTAAGATGAAAACAAAAAGAAAACAAACCTTTCCTGCTTTGTCTAAATACAGTCTAAAAGGCTGTATAAAATGCAAAAAATTACCTATGAATGGATGAACTTGTGAGAAAGAAAGAAATCTCCCAGTGCTAGAGATGAGGCCAAATCTGAAAATCAGAACGGTAAGGATAAAGGTTGATGTTAATGTTGTTTAGAAGAGAAGAAAAGAAATGGGATGGGTGTTAGCAAACAGGAGCTTGGCTTTTGATATCCCCATGGGAGCTGGAGATCTATCAAACCTCCCAATGAAGGGAAAAATTGCAAGTGAACTCCTGAATGAAAAAGGAACCTTTACAAATAGGAACACTGACATCAAAACATGATACACCACTTCTCTATCTCTACCAGGGATCTAAGTAGGGAAAAACAAATCCCTGAACAAAAAGAAACTTCAGGCTTATGTTTTAAATAGGCTGGAGTACAAATTTAGACAAACTATGTGATACAAAACTCATGATGCTCCACCAAGAAATCACACAAAAACTGGTTGTGAACCAGGGGCGCCTGGCTGGCTCAGTCGGTAGAGCATGTGACTCTTGATCTTGGTCTCATGAGTTCAAGTCCCACGCTGGGTGTAGAGCTTACTTAAAACAACAACAACAACAAACACAAAACACAAAACACAAAACTGGTTCTGATCCAGTAATATCCCTTGGACACATGGCAGAAGCTAAGAGAAAACCTCTCCAGAGAGACACTATCAATAATCCTGACAATAAAGGGATTCTCCCAGGAAAAGCACGTCCTTCTAAAACTGAACTTATCAATTTAAAAAGCATAAAACACAAGGGTAAACAATCTACCATGTGTGAGTCCTCTGACACAACAGAAGGATTAAATCCCAAAGAATTCAAGATAAAGAATAAAGAAATCTAAGAGGCAATACAAACTAAGTATGAAAACTAATTATAGTTTTCATACTTAGTCTAAAACATAAAAAAAAAAAAAGAATCAAACCTGTAAGAAAAGAAATAGGCCATGAAAGAATGAAGAAAAAATTTTGAAAGAGAAGTTCTAAAATTAAAATTTCAAAATAATGGAAACTAAATGGATGGGAAAAAACCAAATGTCCATCAGGTGGTGAATAAACAAACTGTGAGGTATTAATACATTAGAATACACTCAGTAATGAAAAGGAACTACTGATACCTGTAACATAAACTCAAAAACATATTTAAAACTAAATCTAGGCGCCTGGGTGGCTCAGTTGGTTAAGCGACTGCCTTTGGCTTAGGTCATGATCTTGGAGTCCCGGGACTGAGTCCAACATCAGGTTTCCAGTTCTGCGGGAAGCCTGCTTCTCCCTCTGACCTTCTCCCCTCTCACGCTCTCACTCTCTCAAATAAATAAATAAAATCTTAAAAAAAAAATCTAAAATATTCTAAAAACAAATATACAACACTATGTTAAGTTAAAGACAAAAAAAATTACAGATTAAATGATTCTGTTTATATGAAACTTTTAGTAAAGGCAAAACTACAGAGACAGACAGCAATTCAGTGGTTGCTGGGGTTAGGGGTAGGAGCAGGGATTGCCCTCGAAAGGGCATGATGAAGTTTGTGGAGTGAAAAAAGTATTCTAAAACTGAGTCATGCTGATAGCCACACAAGTTTATAAATTTACTCAGTACACTTAAAATGGTGAATTTTGTGGTCTGTAAATTATTGAAAACAATGGGGGAAGAAACCTGTAAACAAATGGGTAGAAAGAACAGACACATCTGAGGTAAGAAGTAGTGAATTAGAAGACAGATCTAAATATGTTACCCAGAATGCAATTCAGAGATACGATGACATGAAACATATGAAAGAAAGAGTAAGAGACATGGAGGAGAGTGAAAGGGTCCCACAAAAGTCTAAAAGAATTTCAGGAGAAGCAGTACTTGGAAAATACAAGAGCTGAGAATTGTTCAGAAGTGATTTAAGATATAAAACCTCAGATTCAGGAAGCTCAGTGAATATCAAGCAGGAAAAAATTAATATATTTATACACACACATCATAATGAAACAACAGAAGTGAAAAAAGTTTTTAAGAGCAATGAGGAGGACAGAGATGATCTATAGAACAAAACTTGAACCGAAGGGGTGCCTGGCTGGCTCACTTGGAGGAGCATGGGACTCTTGAACTCAGGGTCATGAAGTTCAAGCCCCACAGAGGGTATAGAGATTACTTAAATAAATAAAAAAATTAAAAAAACAAAACAAAACAAAACAAAAAAACAAAGGGTGGGAAGCAAATGTCTCAACCATAACTAAAATAGAGACCAGAAGATACTGTGATACTATCTTCAAAATGTTAAGGGAAAATATTAAATTCTACGCAATTAAACTATCATTAAAATAGACATTTACAAAGAATAAAAAACAGTTTACCACTCTCATCCTGTCATTGAAAGAATGTTATTCAGGAAGATGCCCAACAGGAAATTTGGGGTTTGGTGAGAATGTGAGGGCTGGAGGTATATGTATCTGTGAATCATTGGTGCACAGGCGCTAGGGAAAACCAGAGTGGGTCAAATGGCCAGATAGAATGGGTGGTGTAGCAAAAGAAGAGGGAGGAAGCCCTCAGAAACAACAAAAACTCAGGGGATTGAAGACATATTTTATTATTGTTTATTATTGAGGACAAACTCAGTTGCATCTATGAAGAAAAGAGCAATAAGCTTTAAGGAGAGAACTGCAAGAAATGCAAAGGGATCTGGCAAAAATAAAATAGAAATGCAAAAAAAAAAAAAAAAAATGAGATGCAACAGCAGAATTTAAATCTCCAAAGCAGTAAAGATCAGAAGTAATTTACTAGAATATGTATTTGGTGAAATGCAGCACAAACGTTGAGAAATTCTACTAGAATGCAGAGGAAAAGAAGTAAGAGAGACTGCTAAGAGAAAACAAATTATAGATACAAAGGACAGAAAGTAGAGACAACTTAAGCCTCACAACAGTGAGGAATAAACCAGAACAATCAGAACTAATCATACAAAGGACCGAAAGTAGAGACAACTTAAGCCTCACAACAGTGAGGAATAAACCAGAACAACCAGAACAATGAGAACTAATCATTTAAAAAAAAAAAAAAAACTTTCTTAATATTAAAAAAAATCTATGTCTTTAAAAGATTCATAAGACTGAAGGAAAACTTAATGAAAAAATTCACCTAGTTCTCACAAAATTTCATATTTTGAGGTTAAAGAAAGAAATCCTATATACAGCAAGCCAAATAATAAACAGAAAGACTTTTATAGGGTTTTCCACGTACCATGTAGATCACAAAGTACAGAAAAACAAGAATTCTAAGTGCTTTTCATTTGTTAACTTTCTAACTCCTAAAAATGATTAGGAACTGAACAGATTAGGAAACTAAAGCACAGAGAAGTTAAGCAGGTCACAGAATCAGTAAGTGGTGGACTTGGGATTCAAAACCTAGAAATCCATGCTCTCATGCGTGCCACTATACCTCAGAGCAACAAAAATCAAGCTAGGAACCACAAAAGCCAGAAGACAACAAAGCAGCCATGTTTGAAGATGGTGAAGTAGTCCTCAGGTGGGCCTGAACCCCCAGGCACCAGACCTATGTCAGTTTTTCCTTCCTCCTGGGCAGTACATACTAATAAATTATGGCCTATGCTTTTTCTAGTTTTATTGAGAAATGAGTGCCACACACCACTGTATAACTTTTAGATATACAGTATGATGGTTCCATTTACATATATTGTGAAATGACTGTGACACTAGGTTTAACTAACATCATTTCACACAGGTACAAAAAAAGGAAAAAAGTTTTCTCCTTGTGATGGGAACTCTAAAGATTACTCTCTTAACAAGTTCCCACAGATCCTACAGTAGTATTAGCTACAGTCATCGTGCTATGTATTATGTACTTAGCACTTATTTATCTTTTAAAAGGAAGTTTATATCTTTTGACCATCTGCCTCCAATTCCCCTTCTGCCCACCTTCTGCCTCTGGTAACCACAAGTCTGATCTCTTTTCCTTTGAGCTTGGTGGGTTTTCTTTATTTAGATTTCACATATTATGTGAGATCATACAGTATTTGTCTTTGTCAGACTTATTTCATTTGGCATAATGCCTCCAAGGTCCACCCATGTTGTTATAAATGGTAAAATTTCCTTGTTTTCTAATGATTGAATAATATTCCCATTATATATATATGCCACAACTTCTCTATCCATTTATCTATCAATGGACACAAGTTGTTTCCCTGTGTTGGCTACTGTAAATAAAGCTATGAACATGGGGGTTTAGATATCTTTTTGAGCTAGTGTTTTCATTTCCTTTGGATATATTCCCAGAACTGGAACTGCTGGATCATATGGTAGTTCTATTTTTAATTTTTTGAGGAACCTCCATATTCCATACTGTTTCCCACACTGGCAGTGCCAATTTACAACCCCCCCCCACCAACAGTGCACAAGGGTCTTCTGTTCTCCATATCCACTCAAGCATTTGTTATCTCTTATCTTTTTGATGATGGCCATTCTAACTGGAATGAGGTGATATCTCATTGTGATTTTAATTTGTATTTCCCAATGACTAGTGATACAGAGTATCTTCTCATGTACCTGTTGGCCATTCACAAATTTTCTTTGGAAAAATGTCTATTCAGGTCCTTTGTCTACTTTTCATAAAATGATGAAAGAAATCTAAGACAATACAAATAAATGGAAAGGTATCCTGTGTTGATAAATTGGAAGAATTAATATTGTTACAATGTCAACACTATCAAAAAGACATCTGTAGACCCAATGTAATCCCTATCAAGTTTCCAAGTGCATTTTAAAAATAGAAACAGAAAAAAAACACTCCTAAAATTTATATGGAACCACAAAGACTCTAAATAACCAAAGAAATACTGACAAGGAAGAAGGAAGAACAAAGTGATGAAGGAGCAGGAGGCTGGCTGAGGACAAAGCAAAAGCTGGCACCTTGCACCCCCTCTCCACCAGCTCCCCTCGGTAATATGTGTGACATTCCTCAGGCACCCCTGACTGCCCTAAAAGAAAACAAATAGTTAACTTGCAGAGATCACAATCCTGCAAGACAGGAGCCTCTCTTGGTTTACAAATGTCCTAGAGATTTACAACAAAGAAGTTACCTTATCAATAGCCCAATTTCCAGAGTCACATAACTCAGTTCCTCAAGCCCTAACATCACCCTCCCCTCCATAAAAACTGAAGGACGCTGAGGCAGAAGGAAATGTCAATAAAGTTAAATTTCTTCTAAACCCAAATCTCACTAACAAGGACGCTTGATAGCAAGAATGTGACATTCCACCAGGAAACTCCCAATTGTCTTCATGCTAGTGCCTCATTAAAGGGAAAAACGGCCTTGGCTTAATAATAACCAGGCCTTCAATATCCTGACAGTCTCTTTACCCTGATAGCCCTTCTGAACACCCACTTTGTCCTCACCTACCCAACTCCTGTGTATATAATCAGCCAATCCTCACATCCCCAAGGCAGCAGCTCTTTCTGCCCATGGGTCCTGTCCCCATGCTTTAATAAACCACCATTTTGCACCAAAGATGTTTCAAGAATTCTTTCTTGGAAAAAAAAAAAAAAAAAAAAAAGAATTCTTTCTTGGTCATCGGCTCCAGACCTCACCCCGCCGAACCTCACCTACGTTCTAGAACTTCATCAAAGGCATCATACTTCCTGGTTTCAAGCTATATTGTAAAGCTACAGTAATTAAAACCATGTGGTGTTGGCATAAAAACAGACAAAGAGACCACAATGAAACAGAATGGGGAGCCCAGAAATAAACCCAAGCATATACAGTCAACTAATATTTAACAAGGGGCTCAAGAATACTCAATGGAGAAAAGACAGCCTCTTCAATAAATAGTGCTGGGACGGGTACATGGATGCCAGAGCCGGTTAAGCACTGACACTTGGTTTCAGCTCAGGTCATGATCTCAGGGTGGTGAGATCAAGCCCAATGTCTGGCTCCACACTCCATGATGGAGTCTGCTTAAAGACTCTCTCTCCCTCTCCCTTTCTTCCCTGCTCACTCTCTCTCTCTAAAATAAAGAAATCTTTATAAATAAATAAATAAATAAATAAATAAATAAATAAATAAATGGTGCTGGGAACACTGGATATTCACATGTAAAAAAAATGAAACTTGACCCCTATCTTATACCACTCACAAAAATTAATTCAAACTGGATTAAAGGCTTAGATGTAAATCCTAAAATCATGAAACTCCTAGAAGAAAATAGGAAAAAAGCTCCTTGACATGGGTATTAATAATAATTTTTTGAAAATCATATCTAAAGCAGAAAATATAACGATATATGCCACATTGTCTTTATCCATTTATCAACTGGGCTACTTCTATATCTTGGCTATTGTAAGTACTGCTGCAGTAAACAAAAGGGAGCATGCATCCATCTGAATTAGTGTTTTTCTATTCTTTGGGTAAATACCCAGTAGTGTGATATCTAGATCAAAGGTTAGTTCATTTTTAACTTTTTGAGGAACCTCCATCCTGTTTTCCACAGCGGCTACACCAGTCTGCATTCAAAAGCCTATGCTCTGATGCAAGGCACACCAGTCAACACTACTGACTCCCCCATAAGGTATTTACAAACAATGGGAGAGAAATGCAAATCCCTTTTCTGAGTTCTTTTATCGAGAAATCATACTTGCCTTGAAGTGGTCTTTCTTCCTTATTTAGGCTGAGATATCCCTCCTTCTCCTGCTCCCTACCCCAAAAATGACTACTCAGACTAATGAGATTTCACCTGCATAGAGAAGGCTAATGAAGTATTTTTTCAACTGTAGGTCACAACCCAGTACTGGGTTATGAAATCAATTTAATAGGTCGCAACCAGCATTTTGGGAGGAAAGTAAACAATTAAAATAGAATATAATACATGCAAACAGATTTACAAGTAGATTTTTCTAAAAGACAGATTTACAAGTAGATTTTTCTTTCTTGCAAGAAGCAAGAAATTTTCAGAAAAAAAAATACAAGTGGTTTTGAAACCTATGAAAAGATGCTTGACTCATTAAAAAAAAAGTAAGTTAATCCTATACTGAGATCTATTTTTCACTTCAGAGAGGCAAAAATCAAAATGTTTGATGACACTGAAACACAAAGGTGTGGAGAAACAAGAATTCTCATACTTTCCTGATCAATGTGTATGTATACTGATAAATTTCCATGGCAGCCAATCAAAACTGATAAATTTCCACTGCCCTAACAATCCCATTTGCAGAAATCTGTTACAGCTGTCTTGGAGTATGTGAGAAATTACAAACGTGCAAGGAGATTCACTGTGGCATGTTCGTAATAGTAAGACTTAGTTTAGACAATCCAAATATCCTTTTATAGAAAACTGATTAAGTAAATTACAGTCATTCTGTTAACTCCATGAAAAGGGAAGTGATTAAAATCTAAGAGAGCTGAAAGCTATCAAACAGAGGGGACCAGAGAGGGAGGCAAACCATAAGAGACTCTTAATCTCAGGAAACAAACTGAGGGTTGCTTGTGGTGGGGGCAGGGATGGGGTGGCTGGGTGATGGACACTCGGGAGGGTATGTGCTTTGGTAGTGCTGTGAATTGTGTAAAACTGATGAATCACTGACCTGTACCCCTGAAACAAAGAATACATTATATGTTAATTTTTTAAGTAAAAAAAAAAAAAAAAAACTACTAAGGAAAAAAAAACTTCATTTAAAAATGTTTGTGTGTGGGTGGTTGTTCACATTTATGTATCAAAGATGTATACCTTCAGACTTTTGTATCAAAATAAAAAAGAAAAGCTTTTAAACAAAAACAAAAACAAAACAAAACAAAAACCCGGAGAACAAGGAGGGATACAAGTAGGGAAGGAATGTGTTTTGCTTTGCAGAATCAACAGTTCCAGCCAAGGAGACACTGATTAAGTGTTCTACCTGATAGCCTCTTTCTGTGTCTGGCCTGATACAGCCCCTTACATGTCAGTCGGTTTGAACTGGACTGGAGTTGAGAACCTGTGCAGGGACTCCTGGGAGCTGACGTGAAGTAACCTTTAGCTCATTAGAATACTAAGATCTCCTCCTATGGGCAGAGTTTTCTGCCCGTTTTTGAATATACAATGTATATTCACATGCCAGGCATGAGCAATTGAACAAGTTGTCTGTAAACTCCCTGCCCTGCCCCCAATACACTGAATAAAAGCTTCCTGTAGCAACCCCACAGGGAGGTAGTGCTTTTAGAGCTATCTCCCTGTCTCCTCACTTATAACAAGTAATAAAATGTCCTTTGCTGTCCACATTTACCTTGGGTTGTGTTCAACGGGTGTTCTCCAGCAGCTAAGTATATTTACAAGTAGATTCGTCTACTAAATATCCCAGAAAAATGGTATTTACTCACAAGTTTAAAGTTATTTCCTGCATGGGCTTTGAGGAAATAGATCTTGTTCAGCTAAAAATAGTTAGAAATTAAATTTTTAGGCAGAACAAAAAGCCATATTCTTTTTAATCCCACTCTCCTTCCTGTCCCCATCCTATTCTGACTTACAAAGAAGGGCTAAAAGAAAGGCAAAAAGGCAATACATATTTTTTAAGGCAATACATTTTTAATTGCAGAATCTTGCTCCCAAATAGAAAGGAACCATCACACAAGGAAAGGCGATAAACATGGCTCCCAGAAATGCTGTTAACCACGTTTTGTTTGTTTGTTTTTTTGTTTTTTGTTTTTTAATTCTGCTTTCAGTTAAAGGAGTTCATCCACGCTTACACGTTCTGGAAATCCCCTCTGCTTTATAAGCAACCAGGAACCAGCTCTAAAGCATCAACACTGTGCCAAACTTCCCTCCTTCCTTGGAAGCAAACACACAGAAAATTTAAGTCCTTTCACTGGATGATCCCAAACCAAAACAAAATAAAAATATGCAGAGCTGAAACTCAGTGGAAAATCTCCCCCACCCCAAAATCAGAAAGTAAACACTTTTCAAATAAGGGAGAGAAAAGTTTAGTATGACACATAGAACCTGAAGCCCTCAAAAAGAATTCCCAGAGAAAAGCAATTACAGAGCATCGTCCAAGGCTCTTTTTCAGAGTCTTTATAGATTTTTCACTGTCTACCCTAAAAAAATAAACTCAAAATGTTTCCTTTAACAGTAAGTTTGGATACCGTATTATTATTATCCTTCTCAGGTACAAGCACAAGCCCTCAGAGGAGCTGTGAATGTGCTAAAGGAGTGTGAACTAGCCATAAGTCTATCTGGATTTGCATCTTCTCTGCCAGGCCATCTATTGCCTCTTACAACTTTGGTCACTGTTCTGAGCCTCAAGGTTCCTCTGGTAAAAAGTGGGGCCACCTACCTACTTCAAAGGGTTACCGTAAGGACTCAATAAAATTAAATTATTTGATTGGCATTTGAAAAGCATCTAATGTGTGCATTAGGTAAGTAGTAATAATAGCACAAGTTTTATCAGCAGCTTGTCACTATTTATAACTCTTTGGGCTATAAAGGAAAATAACTGTCCCTGCTCCTATCTTCACATGGTGGTAGGGTAGATGGATCCCTGTAAGTACCAATAACCTGCCTCCATATGTGTAAGAAAAGCATGTCTACACTTCATTTTTTCCCAGGTGTTCTGATTCAAGGGCCAAAGAAACCATTCAGCTCATCCCCTTCAGAAGGGCTCTGGACTGAGACTAGATCCATTGCCCATGCACTGCACAGGTACAGATGATTCATAAATCAAGTCTTTTCCACTAGGACTGCCTGTCATGCTTCCTTGAAAACTACTTTATGCTTTACAATGGGCATATATCTTCTGATTCTGTCCTCCAAACAATGCTGTGAGAAAACCGAGATACACTGGGAAACCAAGTTAATGACCACATAAAAAACACAGAACCTCTATTTCTGACTCCTACTTAACTCATTACTTTACTGAGCCGAATAAGCTATTTCTTTTGTTTATAAACCAGAAACAACACTGTATGTGCAAAAGCCATCAAAGCTTAACATTTTCTCACTAGCATCGAGGCAGAATTTGCTGTCATCTATACTCATTTTTATTGTTAATTACAAAAGAAAATGGTCTGGGTTATCTTTTTGTCCTCTTTTTTCTTTTTTAAAATTTTTATTTATTTATTTATTTGACAGAGAGAGAAACAGCGAGAGAGGGAATGCGAGCCGGGGGAGTGGGAGAGGGAGAAGCAGGTTTCCTGCCAAGCAGGGAGCCTGATGTGGGGCTCGATCGCAGGACCCTGGGATCATGACCCGAGACGTAGGCAGATGCTTAACAACTAAGACACCCAGGCACCGCTTTTTGTCCTCTTTCAATGAAAAAAAAAAAAAAAATCAAGAATAGAAAAGGGAGAATAGAGAAGGGAAAATTTTCAGTTCCTGGAATTTCTAGTGTCTGAGTAAACAATCCTAAATCTGAATATAACAAACTAAGCATATGGTCAAGCCTTGTGCATCACAGTAATAAAAAGTAGCCTCCTGAAGCTGTCTACACGGAAGGCAGAAAGGAACTGGGAAGTGGCTTCATTCTGAAAGAAATTCAAAAGGTGAAAGAGTCAAAAGTAAATTGGAGAGGCAAGAATACACAGGCAGACATCTTGGGGCTATCCCGGGAACAGTCATAAGCTCAAATGACGTGGTTTGTATATCTCATCAGCAGTTTTCCCTCCCATGTCCAACTTATACAAATATTGAATAACTTAAGAACAACGTACAACTGGAAGATGAGTCATTCCACCAGTAAGCAACGAGATTAAGGGGAAATCCTATTTTCCTGTGAACCCTGACACAATTTGCTTGGCACTGTTTGCATCTATTTGCCTTAGCCGTGTTAGCAATGACTGCTAATCCATGCTTGCACATTTCTTCTGCTACCATTAATCAAGCAAGTAATAGCAAGGTAGGTGTTAAGCACTCTTCCACCCTCAAAAAAAAAAAAAAAATCAAACTAGTAAGTAGAATTACTAGTAAGTGTAAATGGCGTGTATAATTGAATCCAAAGAGCTAAGTGTGAATCCTGACTTCATGACTTAAACAGTGTGGCTTTCATAAGTTACCGAAAATTATTATTGTAAAGATTAAGCAATATAATTAAGTACAGGGTAGCTATCACATAAGAAATATAAACATTGAAAAAAGAAATATAAATACTGGATGATAATGTATAATACTATACAAAATTACTGTAAAGATTAAGCAATATAATTAAATACATGGTAGCTATCACATAAGAAATATAAACATTGAAAAAAAAGAAATATAAACACTGGATGATAATGTTTAAATAACAATATTTCCTGCATGCCTTCTCGATGCCAAGCATCATGGAGAATACAAAGAAGGGTACCCTGTCCTTCAAAGAGCTTGTAAGGTGGATGACGAGATATCAGATACCAATGTGAAAACCTAAGCACTAAAACGAGAACAGACGGTTTAGGGTAAATAGCCAAGTGCGTGCCAGGGTTCAGAAATGCTCCAAGTTCCAAAGAAGAAAAGGTCCATGCAGATTAGAGAGGCCTTCATGACAGAGAAGGGACTTGAGACAACCCTTGAAGAAAAAAAAGATGTGAAGCCAAGTGTACATTTTAGAGGACGAGAAAAAGCAGAGGAACAGAAAGGGCAAAGCAGGCCAGAGCCAGTGAGCCATCAGCTCTGGGTGCAGTGTCTGCTTGTGGAGGAGAATGATAAGAGATGAGGCTTGAAAAGTGGGCTGCGGCCAAAGAAGGAGTTACTTTTAGGGTAGGAATGGGAAATGCCACAAGGGTTTCAGGCAAGGGAATAATGTAATCAAAATCTGTTCTGAGAAAACTGATCTGGCAATAGTGTGAAAGAATGATGGCAGGAGAGTGTCGACACAAGAAAAACGCCAGAAGGTAACATGGAAGCTGAGGTTGAGGAAGGACCTAGTGGAGGGATTAGAGCTGTGGGAATAGAACAGCAGAGGCAGATAAGAGAAATAACTGCCCAAGAGGATCTGTGACTGATTAGACACAAAGATTAAGGAGAAGAGAGGAATCAAAAGCAGTTTTAGTCTCTTCAGTCTGGGTGGCAAAGAGGAAAGTCACAAAAAGAAACTCAATGGTGTGTGATCAGAAGCCAGAAGGGAAGGAGCGTTTGTGAAGAATTTGATTTGTGACACACTGAATTTGAGTCCATAATGGCATAATCACATATAAATGTCACACAGACAGGTGATTACACTGATCTGGCATTTGAAAGAATAGTGAGGATTAAAGAAGACAATTTGGGAGTCACTGGGACAAAGGAGCATTATAGCTGAAGGGAAAAAAAAAAAAAAAAAAAAAAAAACACCCTCTGGGACTCCATTTAAAGACTTTGGGTCTTTTTCCAGGAGAAAAATGCATTCCACTGCAGGGAAATGGGTTTTCTCCTCCAGGGAGGAGAGGACATGGGAGTCTAAGAGCCCATATTCCTAAAAGTCTTCTTAAAGGAGGCATCTAGATAGTGGCGTTAAGTCTTTGTAAACAGTGGTATCAGCCTAATATAAAAAAATCTGTAATGCAATGTGAACTAAGATAGGGAGATCCTACCTTGAATGGCCATTGTCACTGGCTGCTCAGCCCCATTAAGGACTCAAGTGATGGAGGTAAAGTCTGTTGAAATACCCGGCACCTGTTTCTTCTATATTTAGCCACTTTCAGATAAATGTTGGTGCCCTTAGCTATAGGAAATTTAATCTAATTTTATTCTGGATAGATGTGTGGTATCTACCTACCAGTCCAAAACCCACCTGAAACACTGCGCACATATTTACACAAAATTTTACTGAAGCTTCTGGGAGTTCAGAATCTCATGGAACAGAACCTAAAAACCATCAGAGTTAATTACAAAACAAGAGAGAAGAGTTATGACATCTTCCTCTCCCCTCAAAACCTACTATCATTCCTTACTTTATAAGGGTATTCTACTTTAAAACTTTTATTTTAATACAATAATTTTAAATTAAAAGTAAATACTTTTGGATTTAAAAACTAGTTTAGCTTCCCTGGTAACATAGCTGACAGTCAGGAACAATGAACGCTGTGTTTTGGACCTGATCATTCAGCTCTGCTAGTTCTGGAAGTGCTCTGTTAGGTTATTCTGGTACTTTATGTAATCATTTCCTTACATATATCACAACACTGTGTTGCACCCCTTAAATTAATATGCTACATGTCACTTATATCTCAAAAAAGTTGGAAAAACAAACATTTAAAAATAATAACCAGTTCTTATTTTCTAATAATCATCTGGGGTTTCTCTGATTGTACAGAAGCCTGATACTATTAACACAAACTTAGTGAGAGCAACTTGGGAAGAGATCACTTCAAAAATTTCTATATCCAAAGGTCTGGCCCATGTTTATATGTGGTACAGGCCCTCAAATATATTTTGAAAAAAATGAATCACAGTTATTAGGCCATGAGATATTGCCTGCAGAAAAGGTATTAATTTATGATAATGCCTTTCACCTTTCACCTAATGTTTAATAGCACCTGAGCCTTCACTCTACTGATAAATTCTTTTCAATTCTCAGTGATATTGTACCCAGGCACAGTACCTGATACAGCCTTATCCTATTTTCCTGAAAAATACCCTCTCGCTTTTCTCATTTTGGGGAATTTATAGGTTAAATAATCAGTTCAACCCCAAAGACAAGCATTTAGGGGCGCCTGGCTGGCTCAGTTAAGAGACTGCCTTCAGCTCAGGTCACAATTCCAGGGTCCTGGGATCCAGCCCGCATCTGGCTCCCTGCTCCGAGGGAAGCCTGCTTCTCCCTCTCTCACTCCCCCTGCTTGTATTCCCTCTCTCGCTGTCTCTCTCTGTGTCAAATAAATAAATAAAATCTTAAAAAAAAAAAAAAAAGACAAGCATTTATACCGTATTAATCTGCAAAGGAGATAGAGCATTTTTATTAATACAGCAGAATGCAATTTTGCCATTCGCAGTTTTTCAGTTAGTTTGCAAAGAGGCATATAGTTAATTAAAACAGTAATCCATGAATGCCTGCCTCTGAGACAACTGAGTTACCTGCTACTTCAAATCATCTGAGCAAACCTACCACTGGCACAAATGCAGTGAACTTATAAACAACACAAATGTTTAAATCAGCTGCGTAGGTAGCTCAATCCATAAACATTTCACTCTCCCCATTCTAAATCTCCAAAAGTAAAGCCAGCATTCCTAAGTGCAGGAAATCAGATTTTACTACCCTGCAGCTGCTTCATAGCTCAGGAAAATGCAAAAACAAAGAGGAAATACGCCTGGGGATCTTATTAACAAAGAGTGGAAATCCCCTTACTCCATATCTTCCAATTAACACTGCTGAGAACATAAGCTCTCGGGTTCAAATTTCCCTTCATGGAAGGCCTAACCACACCAGAATTAATCTGCAGTTGCCACCTGGATTAAAGACAGGGGTAGATGCACGCTGGAACATTCAGACTGCCACTTTGGCCGCAGTTTTCACTACAGAATGGATTAACATGTAAAGGATTTTTTTTTTTTTTTAAACTCCAGAGCAGACATTAATCTTTCTGCAAAGCGAAAGCAGTGTGGTTCAACAGAAATCTCTCTCCTGCTCTTGATCTAAATTTCATTTTTCATGCATTTCCTAAATGCAAAAGAGAATATTTATCATGTGCAAAAGACATGACAATTTTCAGTATTTTTAAACATTTGATTGAAGAAGGGGATTTTCACTTTCTATAGTGACATTTCTAAACTGTTTTCACATTTTACATTGAGTATAGATTTGGGGGAAAATATAGAAAGATGTTGCCTCTGCATGAAATTCACTAATGATACATTGTTTTATTAATCGCTCTCTTCATAATTTGTATCCTGAAAGCATGCATGTATTTATTTGTGCCAACTTTTTTTTAAAAAACGATTTTTACAATAGAAATGTCAAACATATACAAAATAGAATAATATAATAAATTCCAATGAACCCATAAACTAACTTTATCCACTCAGAGTCAATCTTGTTATTTATGGAAATCCCTCATTTCCCAGTTATTTATTTTTTTAAGATTTTATTTATTTGACAGTGAGCAAGAGTGAATGACAGAGAGCACAGTGGGGAGGAGGGGAAAAGCAGGCTCCCCTAGAGCAGGGAGCTGGATGAGGGGCTCGATCCCAGGACCCCAAGATCAGGACCTGAGCCAAAGGCAAAGGCTTAACCAACTGAGTCACACAGGTGCCCCTCCCAGTTATTTTTGAAGCATATCACAGACATCACATCATTTCAACCATAAATATTTCAGTGCACAGCTCTAAAATAAAAAGTTTTAAAACATAACTCACTAGTATTATTACACCTTAAAAAATAATAAACAGTAATTTCCTAATATTTCCCACAACTGGTGTTCAGATTTCTCTGATTGTTCAGATCAGAAATTAAAAGCCCAATACCCTGCAAATGACTGATAGAGTACAAATTGCTTTTGATTTACAGGTCTCTATCTCCTTGCAACTGACTTATCAGAAGATCCAGAGTTGTCTCACTGAGTTTCCTATGGACTGGATCTGGTATTGCAGTCTTCAGGTGTAATACACCCCCTATTTTTCCTGTAAATTAGTAGTTGGCTCTAAATGCTTGATCAGATTCAAGTTTGACACTTTCAGACTCCAAATTCTTAACTCTTTTATCTCCTATTTCTTGCAACCTAGCGGGAGAAGAACCACTGGCTTAGTTTCAGCCCAATGCTAAAAAGTACTGCTGAACATTAAGGAGTGTCATGTGCGCTGCTCAAAACTTAACTTTGAATTTCTACCTTTGAAAGGCAGAGAGGTAAAGAGCTTCACCCCACTGAAACGTCAACAACGATTTGATTCATTCCTTCTCAGGACTGACATTGTGCTAGATACACATTCTGCATTTTTATTCATCTAAATCACAACTTCCTCTTCTACTCTGTACTGTTTTCAGGTTTCCACCCTCACCTCTGCTCCCACTAGGAAAGGAAATGGAGAACAAGAATCCAGTAGTCCCCCTTGCCTACAGAGGATTTATTCCAAGACCCCCAGTGAATGCTTGAAACTATGAATTGCACCGAACCCACATACATTATGTTTTTTCTATACATACCTACCTATGATAAAATTTAATATGCAAATTAGGCATAGTAAGAAATTAATGACAGTAACTAATAACAAAATAGGACAGTTAGAACAACATACTGTATAAAAGTTATGTGAATGTGGTCTCTCTCTCTCAAAACATCTTTCTTGGACTATACTCACCCTTCTTGTGATGATGGGCGTGATAAGATGCTGACGTGATGAGATGAAGTGAGGTAAATGACAGGTACTGTGACGCAGCATTAGGCTACTACTGACCTTCTGACAATATGTCAGGAGGAGGATCACATGCTTCTGGACCATGGCTGACTACAAGTAACTGAAGCCATGGAAAATGAAACTGCGGATAAGCAGACACTACTGCAATGAAGTAACTTTCCAGTGGTCACAATAAAGATGATGTTAGGGGCGCTTGGGTGATGCAGCTGGTTAAGCATCTGACTCTTGGGTTTTGGCTCAAGACATGATCTCAGGGTTTTGAGATCAAGCCTCGAGTCAGGCTCTGTACTCAGCCTGGAGTCTGCTTGGGATTGTCTCTCGCTCTCCCTCTATCCATCTTGCTGGTGCTCTCTCTCTCGCTCTCTCTCTCTCTCTCTGTGTGTGTGTGTGTGTGAAATAAATAAAATCTTGAAACAAAAAAAGATGAGGTTAAATGAGTTATAGTTGTAAGGTACACACAATAGTGACTAACATATAATAAACCTTATATACATGTACGCTTTATTTTTATTTATTTATTTATTCATCAGGAAAAGAAAGCAAGCATGAGAACAAGCAGGGGAGCATAGACAGAGGGAGAAGCAGACTTCTCAGGAGCCAGGAGCCCCATGTGGAACTCAATCCCAGGACCCTGGGGTCATGACCTGAGCCGAAGGCAGCTGCTTAACCAACTGAGCCACTCAGGCGTCCCTATGCCTTATTTTTTAAAAAAGCACAGTTAAAGCAAATTAAAAAACAGAGTATTTTTAAAGATCTCTTGAATTTCTTCAAGAATATAAATACTCCTTTCTACCTTGCATTTTGAGGAAATAATGTGTTCCACATGTAAGTAAATGTTCCAGATAACTGAGGCATGCCCCTTTAAATACCCAACTTTATTCCATTTTAATCTTTTAAAGTCAAAATAACCCAAGACAGAATTATTGTTAGAAATATGTTACATACTTTCCTTTATCAAATGAAGAACACCAAACAATCTTGTTAAATTTCTTAGTGACCCAGTATTTCATAATGTTCATTATGAACATTAATGAATAGAACTCAGATTTTAGAGATGGGTTCTAATCCTAGCTCACTTGCTACTAACAAACTTGGCATGGCAAACTCACTTAACCTCTCTGAAGCCTAGCAAATAGAGATACTGTTTCCTTGGAGGATTATCAAAGAATTAGAGATAACAAAGATCTAGCACAGTGCCTGCTACACAGGAAGCATTTAGTAAATGGTAACTATTATTCATTAACTCAACAAATTGAGCATGATTTATGCCAAGGATTGTTTTAAGTTATGGCGATACCACAGAGTTCAAACGGACAAAAATTCCTACTTTCATGGAGCTTCTCTTCTAATATGACAAAAACATAACAAAAACTAATAAAATGGGGTGCCTGGGTGGCTAGGTTGGTTAAGTATCTGCCTTCAGCTCAGGTCATGATCTCAGGGTCCTAGAACTAAGTCCCACATCGGTCTCCCTGCTCAGCGGGGGAGCTCCCTCTTCCACTCCCCCTGCTTATGCTCTCTCTCTTTCTGTCTCTCTCTGTCAAATAAATAAAATCTTTTTTAAAAAAGCTAATAAAGGGGCGCCTGGGTGGCTCAGTGGGTTAAGCCGCTGCCTTCGGCTCAGGTCATGATCTCAGGGTCCTGGGATCGAGCCCCGCATCGGGCTCTCTGCTCAGCAGGGAGCCTGCTTCCTCCTCTCTCTCTGCCTGCCTCTCTGCCTGCTTGTGATCTCTCTCTGTCAAATAAATAAATAAAATCTTAAAAAAAAAAAAGCTAATAAAATGTAGAGTATGCAGATAGTAGTAAGAGAAAAATAAAGTGGAGATAGAAGACTTGGGTAAGGTGTGAGGGTATATATACAATTTAAAATGTGATGGTCAGAAAGAACCATTCCAAAAAGGTTGAGAGCTAAAAAGTGGATGAATAATCATGCAGATGTTTGGACAAAGAGGAAATAGCAAGTGCAAAGGTCCTGAGGTAGGAGCATATGTAGTAAGTCAAGAAATATGAAGGAAAAACAAAGAAAAAGAAAAGAAAGAAACACAAAGGCATCCCACACAGATGGAATGCAGTAAGATCTGCCAGGCTAATGGGGGCTAGATTGCAAAGGATCTTGCAGGTCACTGTAAAGACTGAGTTACAGGGTCGCCTGAGTGGCTCAGTTGGTTAAGTATCTGTTTTCGGTTCAGGTCACGATCCCAGGATCCTCGGATCAAGCCCCGCGTTGGGCTCCCCGCTCAGCAGAAAGCCTGCTTCTCCCTCTGTCTGCCACTCCCCTTACTAGTGCTCTCTCTCTCTCTCTGTCAAATAAATAAATAAAATATTAAAAAAAGAAAAAAAGACTGAGTTTCAGCCTGAGTGACATGAAAAGCTCTTGGAGAGTTCTAAGCAGAGAAGTGACATGATCCGACATGGATTTAAAAGGATCACTGGCTGAAAACAAACTTGGGCATTAGGAAACAGAGAAATCAGTTAGGAGGCTATGACAATTGATGGTGCCTTGGATCAAAAACTTGGTAGTCGTGAAGGTGATGAAAAATGGTCAGATAGCCTTTGAAGGAAATTGACAGGATTTTCTGGTAGACTAGAGGTAGGGTTTGAAGGAAAGAAAGAAGGAGTCAAGAATGAGTGACATTTTTGATATCTCAATAACTAGAAAGAGAAAGTTCTATTTACTGAGAGATGAAAGACGGCAAGAGGGGCATCTTTACAAAGATGAGTTTGAACCTACGGAGAATGAAGGAGGCCTTTACCCTTATTCTCAACATTTCTGCAGCTGCCATTTCACATTGATAGTTTTCTCTTCCCTCAGAACTAAACAGTCTTCAGTTACCTATTTGTTATTGTTTCTAATCTATCTTATTCCCCATTCTATTCTCTAGGAAGACCAAATGAATACACATTAAAAACTGATACATTACTCAACAGTGAAAGATAAACTGAATCAGAAATCTGAAGCAGCTTTTTCTATGGAAAAGAAAACTAAAAGTGGGGTCACTCTGGGTAGTGCCTTACTTCCAACACATTATTTCCAAAAATTCACTTACAGAATGGTTATTTAGAACTCAAATATCTTTCCCCAAGTACGAATTTATTAGAAATGACTTGATTTCCATGCCAAACTACATAATGGGGCTACGTTATAACAACAGCAGTGCCAGCCTGAATCCAAGGGAGAAAAATCACAGGGTATAAGAGAGACCGGACTTTTTTGTCCTTGGCCTAAGAATAAAATAAGTTTCTCCTTTGCACACTACCACCATGTTTCAGTCTCCCACACCAAAGGTGCCTTTATCCTCTGCCTCTAGCACTGTAATCCTCAGGAAACCTCCCATTCTAGCATCCTCTTCCAATCTACCAGGAAAAATGTTCTCCATGTCTAAAAATTGGCCACCCCACTCTAAAAGAGCAGCAACTAAACAACCACATCCCCACACAATTCTCATTTCCTTATAAAACAATACTGAGCAAGGCATCAGAAGGAAATGCACAGCTTAAAGCTAATTCTAATAAAAATGACATGATCTTAGTTGGAAGAATTTCAGCAAGTATTATATAAGAGAAAATGAAAAAGAATATGGAAATAATGGAAATATTTGACATTGAGAAGGCTACGGCAAAGAATCCACCTACTTCTCTTTGTAGGTCTTCACCCTTCCCGTACTTCTAAATTCATTGATTTTTCTGTAAGTTTCATCATAATTCTTGCACCAATACCCTGGACGATCTAGAGATTACATGCCTATTTTCCAGTTTTCAGTTGTGGAGCTGAAGAAGAGGGAATGGGGAATAACGTTAATGATTAATTACATATGTGTTGGGTAAAATGTTCCGAAGTTAAGGACTATAGTCATTAAAGGACTTTTACAGAGACTTCAAACTACATGGATTTAAAAGTCCACTTAGCATATAATTACATTTCTTTCTCAAGTTTTTTTCTTAAACTACCAAACCTCTCAAGTTTGCCATTTGCCATTCAACATTTTTTTTTTTTTTAAATCTGGGGGTATGGAAGAACCTCACAGTTCATCATAGAGATAACTAGGGCTTCAACCCAAAAAAAGATGAAAGGGCAGAGCTCTGAAGACTATAACCAAGGGTTCAGTCAGATCACATTGTTCACATTTGCAGATGCCATTTAAACTAAAAACAAAACAGCAACAACAACAATAGATGCCTACGTTAGATTCTATCATGGATTCTGGATAGAAGTTTGTTTGTTTTCAGTTCTCATACTGACATTCATTTGGGTGACATTTTCTGTCTTAAGTCTGTGGTTAGAGAAACACCAGAAGGTCTCCCTTCTGTCAATTAACTCAAGAGATATCATCAAGCAGAACAAATGGTCTGACTTAAACTTAACCCTACAAACTTAATTAAATGTACTATAGGCCATTTGCCTTCCTCTAATTTCTTTTTCAGAAAACAGAATCCCAAGTCATTAAAGTTTTATTTAAGGAATTCTAAATCACAGGATTATGACGTCTGCTGTTGGATTAAAGTTTCATTAAGAGTTTAGAAAAGAGGGGCGCCTGTGTGGCTCAGTGGGTTAAAGCCTCTGCCTTCAGCTCAGGTCATGATC
The DNA here is from genome assembly GCF_002288905.1 of Enhydra lutris kenyoni. Lineage (NCBI taxonomy): Eukaryota > Metazoa > Chordata > Mammalia > Carnivora > Mustelidae > Enhydra > Enhydra lutris. The sequence goes on along the minus strand of NW_019154088.1, from coordinate 33,682,290 downwards.
TCAGGGTCCTGGGATCAAGCCCTGCATTGGGCTCTCTGCTCAGAGGGGAGTCTTGCTTCCCCATCTCTCTCTGCCTGCCTCTCTGCCTACTTGTGACCTCTCTCTCTCTGTATCAAATAAATAAATAAAATCTTAAAAAAAATTTTTAAAAAGAGTTTAGAAAAGAGTCTCATTAAAAGCTCAAAATGAGGGGCGCCTGGGTGGCTCAGTGGGTTAAAGCCTCTGCCTTCGGCTCAGGTCATGATCCCAGGGTCCTGGGATAGGGCCCCACATCAGGCTCTCTGCTCAGCAGGGAGCCTGCTTCCCTTCCTCTCTCTCTGTCTGCCTCTCTGCCTACTTGTGATCTCTGTCAAATAAATAAATAAAATCTTTAAAAAAAAAAAAAAGCTCAAAATGAGGACCATGATTATTTCCTTCATTAGAACTATTTTGACTGAATTTTTTTACAATTAAAAAATATCATTTTTGTGATTAGAACAAAAATACTTCCATTTTGGAAAGGGACAGATGGTGATGAAGTAAGTCTCAATAAGAACTAAAAGAGAGGTGCTTGGGTGGCTCAGTCAGTTAACTGTCTGACTCTTGATTTCAGCTCAGGTCATAATCACAGAGTCATGGGATGAAGGTTCGTGTGGGGCTCCACACTCAGGAGGGAGTCTGCCTAAGAGGCTCTGTCCCTCCCCCTCTGCCCTTCCCACTCATGCATACACTCGTTCTCTAATAAATAAATAAATAAATCTTTGGGGGGGGGGGAAACTAAAAGAGAACAGAAGACACTAAATAGAAAATACACTGAAAAAAAAAAGCTGAGTAGTGAGATTGTGTTTGTTTTAACTTCTTTTGTTAATATTTGTATAATAAAATTGAGAGAAATAAATTTTACTGAAACTTTTCAAAAAGAAAAAGGAAACTCCATCTATAGCACAGTATTTCTAGAGCAGTGGTTCTCACGCTGTGGTTTAGGAAATCTGTAAGGTTTTAAACTATTTTTATAATAATATTAACACATTACCTGCCCTTTTTCACTCTCATTTGCTCACAAGTGTGCAGCAGAGTTTTGGTATAATACCACAGAATAACCACAATTATCTGAAAATGTGAATAAAATAATCTCACCTTTTCTAACTATGTTTACCTCTATGAGCCTCCATTTTTTTCATATGCTTCAGCCAAAATCACATACAACAGATTGAGTACAGAAACAGATATAAAAATTCACTTGTGTTCCATCAAGCTATGTAATTAAAGACATTTACAAATATATAACAGTGCCTCTCTTTTCACTGTTTTTGTTTTAGACAACAGTTATTACTGAAGAAATGCTATTTATATTAACATACAATAGTTTTGTTATTTCAAACAAATTAATACATATTTTTAAAGGTTCCCAGTTTTAATTTCTAATGTAGTAATTATCAATAGCTATAATCCCAAAAGCTCTCAGGAGTCGTTAATTTTTAAGAATGCAAAAGGGTCAGGGCGCCTGGGTGGCTCAGTGGGTTAAAAGCCTCTGCCTTTGGCTCAGGTCATGATCCCAGGGTCCTGGGATTGAGCCCCACATCAGGCTCTCTGCTCAGCAAGGAGCCTGCTTCCTCCTCTCTCTCTGCCTGCCTCTCTGCGTACTTGTGATCTCTGTCAAATAAATAAATAAAATCTAAAAAAAAAAAAAAAAAAAAAAAGAATGCAAAAGGGTCTTTTGGCACCTGGCTGGCTCAGTCTGTGGACCCTGTGACTCTTGGTCTCCCGGCTTTAAGTTCAAACCCCACACTGGATGTAGAGATTTTTGCTGTCCTCAAGTATTTCTTAGTCTTTAAGAAAAATCACTCTACAAAGGAGTATTTTTTTTTTAAGATTTTATTTATTTATTTGAGAGAGAGAGAGAGAGAGAATGAAATAGAGAGAGAGTGAGAGGACAGAGGTCAGCGGGAGGAGCAGACTCCCTGCTGAGCAGGGAGCCCAATGTGGAACTCGATCCCGGGACTCCAGGGTCATGACCTGAACCCAAGGCAGTAGCCCAACCAACTGAGCCACCCAGGCGCCGAACAAAGGAGTATTTTTTAAGGTAAGAGAAACAAGTGAAGTGAATTTAAAATTTATGGGACAAACGATTAAGATCAGATTTGCTTCACAATAATCTGAGGGGCAAGGGAAGAACAGGTGGAGGTATAAATGAAGTAAGAATGGCCATAAGTTAATAATCATTGAGTGGAGAGTTTGTTATACTAGTCTCTCCTTTTACATATGTTTGGAATTTTCCCTGATAAGAAGATGAAAGAAAGAATTGAACTCATATCTTAACAGTTTAATTACAAAAAAAAAATCTAATTGTAATATAATGTTATTGCTAAGAATGAAGGAAAATAAGGGGGAAAAAATCTTACTAATATACAACTAACAGTGTACACATAGCTCCAAATGCACTTTTTGATCTTCACTGACATTCTCTCAATTGGTTTCATATAGTTAAACCAGTAGGACATGTGTACTATTTGGAGTTCTACTTTGTTCACTTAAGATTCACATATACAGTTCCCATTTTTATCTACTTTCACTAACCAGACTTCAGACTTCAAAATGGCATAGATATCTTTCAGTTTAATAATACAAGAAACTTACCAAACCCTTTAACCTAATCATTGGGCTATAAAACGCAGAATAATTTTTACATGTTGTACTACTGCCATCTGCTGGCTGTGATGTCTAAGTACAGTAAACAAAGGTTTAAAGCAGAAAAGCTAAAAATTTACCTATGACGGAGGTTTTCTCCCAAAATTATCCTGTAGAAAAGAAGCTACCATACTATATTAGGGCTCTTCAAAACCTCATTTTAGATAAGATGGGTGTTCAGGGTGGTATGGTCATAGGCCAAAACCTCACCTTAGAAGCAGTGGTTCTCGATCCTGGGCTGCATTTGAAAATCACCTGAGAGCTTTTGAAAATCCTGATGTCTGGACCCCAGAACCAGAACAATTAAATCAGTATCTCTATTTTACAGAAATGAAAGGCAAGCCACAAACTGAGAGAAGATGTTTTCAGAAGACATATCTGACATAGGAGTTGTATCTTAAGATTATACAAATTGTTACAACTGAAAAATAAGAAAGCAACCCAATTTTTTTTTTTAAGATTTTATTTTTTAAGTAATCTCTACACCCAACATGGGGCTCAAGCCCACAACTCCCAGATCAAGAGTTGCATGTCCCACCGACCGGGCCAGCCAGGCACCCGAAAGCAGCCCAATTTTAATAATGGGCAAAAGATCTGAACAGGCACATCACCAAAGAAGATACATAGATGGCAATTAAGCACATAAAAAGATGCTCTACATCATCAGCCATTGGGAAAATGTAAATTAAGACCATAAGGAGATACTACTTCAAATCCATCAGAGTGGCTAAGGTAAAGAGACTGACCATAGTAAGTACTCTCCAGGATGTGAAGCAACTGTAATAATCATTTACTGCTGGTAGGAATGTAAAATGGGACACCATTTTGGAAAATGGTTTGGCAGTTTCTTAAGAAGCCACACACACACCTACTATAAGACCCAGTTACCCTACTGCTAGATATGTACCCAAGAAAAAGAAAAGTTGCAGGAAGTTAGTATCCCTTCTGAAATTCATGTCCACCCAGAATGTGGCCTTATCTGGATGCAGATGTAATTAGTTAAGATGAGACTGTACCAGAATAAGGTGGGCCCTAAATCCAAGGACTGATGTGCTCATAGGAAAGAGCTGGAACACAAAGAAGAGGCAGAGAGTGAAGAAATATGGCTTAAAGCCAAGAAAAACCAAGGATTATCTGAAATGAAGCTTGGAAAAGAGAAAGAAGGTCTCCCAGAACCTTCAGAAGGAGCATGGCCACATCCATACTTTCATTTTGGACGTCTAGCCTCAGAATATGAGAGAACAGATGTCTGTTGTTTAAGCTACCAGTTTATAGCGATTTGTTACAGCATCCTTAGTAAACACAGAAGCACAAAGTACAAAGACTTCTACGAGAATGTTCTTTTTAACTATATTTTTAATAGTCCCAAACTGGAAATAACTCAAATATCTACCAACAGGTGAATGGATTTACAAGTTGTGGTGTATCTACCCAACAGAACATTATTCAGGACTAAAAATGACTGAGACATTAAAAAAAAAAAATGGATGAACTCTCAAAATTGTTGTACTGAAAAAAAAAAAAAAAACAGACAAAAACACTACATATGGTATGATTCTATGGTGTTTACCTGGGGTTGGGGGCAGGGAGGCAAGAGTGAGGTACAGGAGTCATTACAAAGTGGCATAAAGAAACTTTAGGAGGCGAGAGATACATTCTTTATATTGACTGGGGCAACAGCTCCACAGGGGCATATATGTGTCAAAACTTATCAAGTTGAAGGGAACATGGTGGAAATGGAAATACCAAGAATCTGTCTCTCCCACCTAGACAACAATCACACTGACAGAAACTCTCTGATGTAACCAACTATTTTGGAACTCTGGAGTCTGTTGAAGACTTGCAATTTGCAGGGGAGGCCTTGAATGACAAACTGTCCTTAATTTTGCCCAGTTTTGGGGCACCTGGGTGGATCAGTGGGTTAAGCCTCTGCCTTCGGCTCAGGTCATGATCTCAGGGTCCTGGGATCGAGCCCCACATGGGGCTCTCTGCTCAGCAAGGAGCCTGCTTCCCCTCTCTCTCTGCCTGCCTCTCTCCCTACTTGTCATCTCTCTCTCTGTCAAATAAATAAATAAAATTTTTTAAAAAAATTTTGTTCAGTTTTAGCTCCTAGTGCAGCAGCAGCCACCCATCCCTCACCCCAAGCCAAATGGCAGGGAGCTGCCATGTTCCTAGAGCAGCTTGCATACCTATTAAGGGAGCTAGGGTGGACAAAAAGGATCCCTTCTCCAAATACTGGGGATCCATGCTCTGCTCATTGCTACTTTTGATCAGAGGTTCAGACAACAAAGCATACTCACAAAGAAAAAAGAATATCTGAATACACCTATATGTAGTAAGAAGACAGAATTAGTAAAAAACAACAACAACAACAACAACAAAAAAAAACCTCCCAACAACAACAAAAGCCCTGGACTTGATGGTTCACTGGTGAATTCTACTGAACATCTAAAGAATGAATACCAATCCTTCTCAAACTTTTTCCAAAAAACTGAAGAGGGACTACTTCCCAACTCATTCTTTGAGGCCAGTGTTACACTGACACTGAGGCCAGAGGAAGACACTACAACTACAGACCAAGATCCTCCATAAACATTGATGTAAAAATCCTCAACAAAATGCTAGCAAGCAAAATTCAGCAGTATGTTAAAAGGATTACCCATATGACTAAGCAGGACCTATTTCTGGAATGCACGGATGGTTCAACATATGAAACTCAGTCAGTGTAACAGGCCACATCAACAGAATGAAGGGAGAAAAAAACCATGATCATCTCAATTGAATGCAGAAAAAGCATTTGATAAACCCCCTTTCATGATTTAAAAAAAAAACCCACAAAACTAGAGGAAAACTATCTCAATGTTTAAGAGAAACCCACAGCAAACAATATACTCAACATACTCAATGGTGAAAGACTAAATTTTCCTCTAAGATTAGGTCCAAGACAAGGATGCTTGCTTTCCACCACTTCCATTTAAACATATTGGAAGTTCTAGCCAGAGCAAGGTAAGCAAGTAAAAGAAATAAAAAGCACCCAGACTGGAAAGGAAAATGTAAAATTATCTTTGTTTGTAGATGATTTGATTGTATATCCAGCAAATCCTAAAAATTCCACACCAAAAAAAGCCACTAGAATAAATCAATTGAGCAAAGTAGCAAGTCACAAAGTCAACATACAAGAATTGGTTACATTTCTATTAACAATGAATGATCTAAAAAATAAATCACAAAAACAATTCTATTTACAATAGCATCAAAAAGAATGAAATACTTAGGAAGTACCTTAACCAAGGAGTTAAAAAACAATACAAAGAAAACTACAAAAGACTGCTGAAAGAAATTAAAGACTTAAACAAATGGAAATACATCCCGTATTCATAGATTGGAAGACTAAATACTACCCAAAGCAATCTACAAATTCAATGCAATCCCTATCAAAATCCAAGTGATATTTTTTGCAGAAATAGAAGAACTCATCCTAAAATTGATATGGAATCTCAAGGGTCCCTGAATAACCAAAACAATCTTACAAAAAGAATAAAATTCATACCTCCTGATTTTAAAACTTACTACAAAGCTGCAGTCATCAAAAGAGTATAGTGCTAAAGGTGCCTGGGTGGCTCCGTTGGTTAAGCATCTGACTCTTGATTTTGGCTCAGGTTATGATCTCGGGGTCGAGATTCAGCTCTGCACCAGGCTCCACACTTAGCATGGAGTCTGTTTATTCCTCTCCCTCTGCTCTTCCCCCTGCCTGAGCTCCACCTCCCCTTCTCTGTCTCAAATAAATAAATAAAATCCTAAAGAAACAACCAACCAAACAAAAAACAGTGTATTACTAGCATAAAAATAGACATATAGACCAACAGAATAGACATAAACCCAAACCATTTAATGTATGGTCCTATGATTTCTGACAAGGGTCCCAAAATCATTCAATGGGGAAAGGACAGTCTTTTCAACAAATAGGTCTGGGAAAACTGGATACTAACATGCAAAAGAATGAAGCTAGACCCTTAACTAACACCATATACAAACATGAACCCAAAATGAATCAAAGATCTAAATGTAAGACCTAAAAGAGTAAAACTCTTAGAAGAAAACATAGAACAAAAGCTACATGACACTGAATTTGACAATGTTTTCTTGGATATGACACCAAAGATATACGGTAGCAAATATAAACAAACTAGACTTGATAATATTTTAAAATTTTTGTGTATCAGAAGATATTATCAACAAAGTAAAGAGACAACCCATAAGATGGAAGAAAATATTTATAAATCATATTATCTAATAAGAGACTAATATCCAGAATATATAGAGACCACCAAGAACTCAACAACAAAAAAAACCCAATTCCAAAATGGGGAAAGGAATTAAACACATTTCTCCAAAGATATACAAATGGCCAATAAGCAGAAGAAAAGATGCTTAACATCACTAACCATTAGGGAAATACAAATCAAAACTACAATGAGATACCACTCATAGCCATTAGAATAGATACTATTAAAAACAAACAACAAAACAGGGGCGCCTGGGTGACTCAGTTGGTTAAGCGTCAGGTCATGATCCCATGGTCCTAGGATCAAGTCCCACATCAGGCTCCTTGCTCAGCAGGGAGCCTGCTCCTCCCTCTGCTTGTGCTCTCTCTCTCTCTGGCAAATAAATAAATAAAACCTTTTTAAAAATTTGAAACGAAAACCCAAACAAAATAGTTTGTGTTGGTAAGGATGTGAAGATATTGAAATCCTTTATGCACTGTTTGTGTGAATGTAAAATGGTACAGCCACTGTGAAACACAGTTCCTTAAGAAATTAAAAATAGATTTAGCACATGATACAGTAATAATAACACTTCTAGGAATATACCCAAAATAATTGCAAGCAGGGTTTCAAAGAGAGATCTGTAACCCAGGCTCATAAACAGCATTATTCACAATACCTAAAATATAGAATCAACTGAAGTGTCCACGGACACCTGGATAAATAAAATATGGTATATACATACAACGGAATATTATTCAGCCTTAAAAAGGAAGGAAACTCTGCAGTATGCTACAACATGGATAAACCTTGGGGACATTATGCTAAGTGAAATAACCCAGTCAAAAAGGCAAATACCAGGGCACCTGGTGGCTCAGAGGGTTGGGCCTCTGCCTTCGGCTTAGGTCATGGTCTCAGGGTCCTGGGATTGAGCCCCGCATCGGGCTCTCTGCTTGGCAGGGACCCTGCTTCCCCCTCTCTCTCTGCCTGCCTCTCTGCCTACTGGTGATCTCTCTCTGCCAAATAAATAAACCTTTAAAAAAAAAAAAAAGGCAAATACCTCCACTTATATAAGGTACTTGCAGTAGTCAAAATCATAAAGACAGGAAGTATTGTGGTGGTTGCCAGCAGCTGGAAGGAATTATTGTTTAATAGTAGGGTTTCAGTTTTACAAGAAGAAAAGAGTTATGGGGATAGATGAGGTGATGGTTACGCAACAATGTTAATATACTTAATATCACTGAACTGTATACTTAAAACCAAAATCTATAGAGGGTGGAGTTCAGGTGTCATTAATTTTTCAGTATCTCCTCAACTATTCTAACCAACAGCCAAGGTTGAAAACCACTTCATCAAAGGGTGCCATCTCATTTACTCTGTTTTGAACAAAAGAGTTCTATTTGATAAAAACATATAAGCCTGAAATAATTTTTTTAAAGATTTTATTTATCTATTTAAGAGAGACAGAGAGAAAGGATGGGGAGGGGCACAGAGGGAGAAGGAAAAAGAGAAGCAGAATCCCTGCTGAACAGGGAACCCAATGCCTAGCTTGATCCCAAGACTCTGGGATCGACCCTAAGCCGAAGACAGATGTTCAGCTGCCTAAACATCTGTTTAGAAACATCCAGGCAGGGGCACCTGGGTGGCTCAGTGGGTTAAAGCCTCTGCCTTCGGCTCAGGTCATGATCCCAGGGTCCTGGGATCCAGCCCTGCAGTGGGCTCTCTGCTCCGTGGAGGGCCTGCTTCCTCCTCTCTCTCTCTGCCTGCCTCTCTGCCTACTTGTGATCTCTCTCTGTCAAATAAATAAATAAATAAAATGTTAAAAAAAAAGAAACATCCAGGCACCCCAAGTCTGAAATAATTTTGATAATTCTCATTTTAGATGCTTATGGAAGTCAGCTGACATCATACTTTTTTTAAAGTAAACAAAGATGTGATATTTACTCCTTGGTTTGTACCTCAAATTCCTAAATTACAAGATTTAGAAAGCAATGTTGCAGCTACTTGCTCCCAGCACAAAATAATTTAAAATACAGAATACGTTTTTACAATGAATGGCAACAAAGACTGAACTGTGACTACCTCAAAATTCATATGTTAAAGTCCTAGCCCCAAGCAGTGCAGAATGTGACTGTATTTGGAGATAAAGCCTTTAAACAAGCAAGTAAGGTAAAATGAGGTCATAAGGACGGGCCTTAATCCCATCTGACTGGTGTCCTGGATACATAGAGATAACAGGGATGCTCAGGCACAGAGGAAGTCCATATGAAAATCAAGCAAGAAGGGGGAGATCTGCAAGTCAAAAAAGAAGCCTCAAGAGAAACCAAACTTGCCAGCACCTTGATCTTGGACTAGATCTAGTCTCTAGAACTGTACAAAAACAAAGTTCTGTTGTTTATACCACCCGGTATGTACTATTTTATTATAGCAGCCCTAATAGATTAATACAAATGGTGAGCAAAAACAAAACAAAACAAATCTTTGGGAAATGACATTCTGGATCTAAACTTTACCCTGGATTGCATACTAAACCCTGACCGTTGGGACACTGGTTTTGGCCAGAGCCTAGAACCGCTCTTCCTGTCAAATCTTAGCCTCAAATATTTCACCTGCTCTCTGACCTCAGCCTTCTAGTACTCTTTGCTTTACTCCCACTAAACCTTTTCTTCTACCCCACACTGAGACCGCTGGTCCCTTGAACTCTTCTAGAGAGTGCTCTCTGGCCTTCCCTCCCTCCCCATCTAGTCTGAGCACCATAGCAATCATGTTCACTACTCTGTCAGAACGACCTTCCCTTGCTCTCCATCATACTGTCACACTTCACCAAAAAAACCCCAAATTCGAGCCAATGCTACATTTTGTCTTCACTACTACCATTGCAGGTGAGCCAAGCTCTGTCAGAAAAAAATTACATCATACATTCATGTGAAGTCAAGTCTACAAATTACTGACTCAAATCTCAGCATCCACCCCCTGCCACAATCCTGTGAGGAGTTAGCATCTCCGTCATTCTTAACAACCATTCCAACCATTCTTCACTGTCTCTAGTGTTGACTACACTCCCATCTGGTGTCGACTAGACTTTCCACTTGACTCCAGCCTCTCACCTTCTACCCATTTAACACAGATGTCATTTCCCTCAAACTTCTCTCCCTCTACCTATATGCTTATCTATATCTGCACCTATGTTCACTTTCTTTTCTACAGTCTCAAATGAGGCTCAAATTGCACTCTTTTTGGCAGCCCCTCCTATTTCTGAACCTTGCCCATTCATTATCCATTCTCTCTCCTACCTGTCCTGCTTATTCGACATTTGTATCTTTACTGACACCCTTTCTTCATCACCTAAACATGCACAAGTCTCTCCCACATCCCTACATCCTCCCTTGATCTCTACCATCCTCCAGCCCAACTACCCCCATTGCTTCTTATTTTCATCTAAACTTCTCAGAAGTATAGTTTACTCTCAATGTGTGTTCACTGAGTTGCTCTAACTTGGCTGGCTTGGGGCTCCAATGTACGACTGAAACTGCTCTTCCTCAAGTTATCAATAACTTCCTAGTTACTTAGTTCTTAAGTAACCCATGCTATAGGACTGAGGAGAAAGAAGAGAGCCTCTTCTAGCACCCACGGCTCTTTCAAAGTCACTATGTCTCCACTCTTCACCTCATACCAGTGGTCAGCAAATTTTTCTGTAAAGGGCCAGACAGTAAACAGTTTAGGTTTTATGAGCCACATGGTCTCTTTGATAGGTACCCAATCCCAATTCTGCAAGGCAAAAGCAGCCACAGACAATACATAAATGAATGAGTGTGGCAGTGTTCCAATAAAACTTTATTTATAAAAACACATAGTGGACTGGATTTGCTCTGCAGGCCACAGTTTGCTGACTCCTCCTCTTTGCTAGCACCTTGTGTCATCCCAGGTGCTTCTACATTTAACAAGAATTTGCCACCTGACTCAGTTCTCCATCACCAACCTAAGTAACAAAGCACATTACCTGGCACCTGGTAGGTGCAGCGTGGCTGCAATTATTATTTAAAAAAATTATCATACAGACACTCTCAATAAATCTGTGGATGACCATCTAGCACTTTCAGCTCTGTTTCTTCATCTGCTTAACTCTCACACCCTAGGCTTTGTCATCACTGCAGAGCACTCTACTTCTGAAATCTAACCTCTCCTATACACTGATCAAAATCTCCTGCTTGTCATTCTCACTCCTCTTATGCTTGCTCTTCAACCTCAGTGAGCCTCCAATCCACTTTTATCTCTATTCTCTCCTAATCCATCAGCTCCCCCCATCTTTACTTCCTATCAAGCTTGATCTCATGGTCCCTTCATTGAGCCATCCTCTCACCTACACCCCCAGCAACTATTTTCACACTGTACCAGACTAGCAAAATCCTGTACCATCCCATCTATCTGCCTTCTCTATTCCTACAGCTGGATGGCTTAGGACTACTCACAGATCAATGCCATCACAAACTTAGACTCTCTGGCCTCAGCTGGGGCTTCAGCACCACCCAGCAATACTTTCCCTAATCCTCTCCTTAAGGTCCCTTAGGCTTAGGCTATCATACTTTCTCTCATGTTCAAATGACCAATTTGCCCCGGACTCTTCAGAGAAATGAAGAGGTGTGAATCTATGTTCTCAACTCTTTGCTGCACCAACACACTTAACTTGTCCACCATCTTGAATTCCTTCCCTCTAGACCCAGAAAAACAGTTGCTTCTACTCCAATCCACCAGCAGTGTTCCGGATCCATCCCTGCCCCTTCTACCTCACCGACTCTACGAAAACCAAACCCTGAGCAAGCCAGCCACATTGTATGACTTTCTTCGCTGCTCTTTAACCATGGCTACATTGCTTAACCTGAGCTTCCCTGTCTTCAAAATGGTGATATCCTTGCAAGGTTGTTGTGAATGTAATAGATCTAGAAGTGCCTGACATTTGGCAGTCATTTCATAAATGGTAGCAATTATTAGATTAAGTTAATAGCCTGAAGGTGAAAGGCAGTGACAAGAGATGGAATATAGGGTTGGAGACCTTCAGTGGTGGGGTGACGGGTAGGCGAGATGGGGAAGGGAAGCATACCTGGAAAGAGAAAGAGAAAATAATTTCCCTTAACCTAAAATATTCCAGTCCTTCTGTGAATACAACCAGTTGTTTTGTTAATTACAGTAATTATATGTATGACCACTCTTTGCTATTCTCACCATAGTCTGGAGCCTGCAACTCCTCTTATAGTATAACCCTCTCCAAGAGGAAGATGTGCTCTATGTTCTAAGGCTTGGCCAACAAGGAAAACTAACAAATCTTCCTTCTATTAAGCTAGAATTAAAGTGATAAACATTAAAAAGGAATTATAGCCATGTTGAACCATTAGAGGTACCAAACAAAAGTATTCAATTTATGATTCCATTACTGGGACAGAAACACTTCAAGGTGAGAGCCTGAGCCATCTCGTGCTAGAAATAAGCAAAAACTGGGGGCAAACACTGATGGGACAGTGGAGGAAATATCAAAAGGACACAGGAGCTGGCCTGAAGGGGCTCCTAAAGGACAAATCCAGGACAATTTGGGCATCAAAAAGAATAATGATGGTGGTAACAGATTCTAGCACAATTAATCAAAAAGAGAAAAGAAAAAGTCCCTATGTCTGGAAAAGAAAATTTAAAAAAAAGGGGGCTCCAAAAAAAAAGAAAAAAAGAGAACTCTTCTACAGAATAATACAGTTAAAAAATATAGAAGGAATGAAATAACTAGACAATCACCACTTTACAAAATCCAAAAGTAAAAATCATCCCATGATACGAAAAACACTGGGTGAAGAGTTTAACAGGCTATCTGCAAGAAGGAGAGGACATCTGCATAGGCCCAACGTATTATTCCACAGGATACTTAACTTTTAATTACAAAGATTGCCAGGGGAAAATGTGCCTTTATAGTGGAGATATCTGGCAGGTGCCCTCATGATCAAGTGATGGAACTTAGCGTTGATAGTGAGAATAACCTAATGTTATGTGGCTGCTGGATGGCAATAAGCACACAGCATCAGCCGTGCAGTGTACACCCAAGAGTGATCTACTGAATTAATGGAGGAGAAAACAATCAGACAATTAGTCCACAGTCTTACTGCTCAAAAAGCCGTCTAAAGACTAGAACCATATAATCTGGGGGCTTGTTCAAAATACAGACTCTCAGGCTCCCAGACAACTGAATCATAATTTACATTTTAACCAGATCCTCAACTGATTCACAGGTACAACATTTGAGAAACCCTGTACAAGACAAAATACCTAGCCTTTCCAAAAAAACCAATGTCATAAAAATTTTAAATGTGGCCGTGTGGGAGGGGCTGTTCTCAATTTAGTGAGATAGGACCACTAAAAGCAATGAGTACATTGTGACTGAATCCTGGAGCAGAAGGGAAAAATTTATAATACATTTCAGGGGGACAAACTGGGAAAATCTGAATGTATCTTTTATTATGTATTATTTATTATGTACCTTTTATTAAGAGACACTGAATTGGGTCTCTGGGTGGCTCGGTGGGTTAAAGCCTTTGCCTTTGGCTCAGGTCACGATCCCAGGGTCTAACTTTATCAATAAAATCAGCTAAAAGTTATTCTGTAAAATGAAGCTAATGTTTTTATGGACCACATTTTCTTTATTTTGAAGAATAAAGTTCTTCATATGATCCAAGGGCATTCTATGACAATTTTAAGTCAAAGTAAGAAGGCAGAACAATTTTCACTTCTTGTTTTTATTCGGTACCTTGAAGAAAAAGCATTTACTAAGGTAATAAGTGACCTTTCCCCAAGGTAAAAGCATTTTAGTTCTTCAGCTTAATCTTAGTAAACCAGTATAAAGTACTGAAGATTAGCAAAATGAAGCTATTAAAAATGACTTACAGAATCAAATTCAATACCAAGAAAATCTGGAAACTCAAACTCTTTTCATTAGAAAAGTTGTGAGAAACCATGTTTCTGTGGGAGTTACTGAACACAGTTTTCTGGAAGTACTTATACAAAAAATGAGCACCTATTTTTTTGGCTTAAGTGGACCTGTGCCTAGATAAAACAGGACTGACTCCAATAGATGGATGATAGTCTACCCCAATTATTCTGTTAAATTCTAAAGCAGTCTCTCCTAAAAGGTTGCCAACTATAGCCAGCAGGCCAAATCCAGCCTACAATGTATTTTCATAAATATAGTTTTAATGGAACACAGCCATGCTCAATCACTTATGTACTGTATTTCGAGCTGAAAAATTGCAGCAGAGACCATATGGCCCACAAAGCCTAAAATATTTACTGTTTGGTCTTTTACAGAAAAAAAATTGCCAATTCCTACTCTAGACAAGCAATCCACAAAAGGAATAAAATCTGTTCAGGACTCACCTGAGGTGTTGTCTTTTTGTATTGATCACCTCCATCTATCACATCCCTCATGATTTTTCCCTTAAGAAATTCATACTCCTCTGGACTCAAGTGAATAGACTCCATGGTTTTTCCACAGCCCGAACACTGACCACTGTAATTACAACAGTTTGTATTAAATGGTATCCTGGAAAAAAATTTTTCCTAAAATGAATAATCCTAGGACAAGAGGAAATTGAAGAGTAATGAAAAAAGAACATTATAATCTTTGTGATCATCACATGCATCCAATTTTTTATAAACCTGATAATAACACACATTAGATGTGCCAGAAAAACCTGAAAAAGTAGACTGCTGGGCACCCAGATTAAAGTTTTTAAAGTCATTCTCAAAACACAACTGGGTTCCAAATCTGTAGAGGAAAATATCTCCGGGGCTTTACACAAGGCTCATACCACTTTATGGGAAAAACATTTTGAGCACTGGAAATTCTCCATATTCCAAATATGGCTTTTTTTCTTAGGTACTCTCTTAATTATTCTATCTCTAATGTATTCTTAAAAATTTGTTGATCAGTAGCAACAAAACCTACTAAACTCACATCAAGAAAGTTAAAATTAAATTTTGGTCTTTACCTTTCCTTGATTGTTGTGAACTGTCCTTTCCATTGTTCTCCAGGAGCACTACAAAAAAAGATTGCAAAACTAGATCAGTAGGAGGTCAGATTCCTACAGAACCAAAAGATAAGCATTTCATTTAGAAACTCAGCAGACAAGAGCTCTGAAAAGTTCAGGATACTTCCTTACAATGGTTTAATCAGAAGAGTGGGTGATACACTGTGAGGGGGCTAAGGAAATAATGGTACCCTACTCTGGACCTCCTCCTTCCTTCACTTCTCCTTTGGTCATCCAACCTTTATCTTTATTTTTTTTTTTAAGATTTTATTTATTTATTTATTTGACAGACAGAGACCCCAAGTAGGCAGAGAGGCAGGCAGCAGGGGTGGCAGCAGACTCCCCACTGAGCAGAGAGTCTGATGTGGAGCTTGATCCCAGGCCCCTGAGATCATGACCTGAGCCGAAGGCAGAGGCTTAACCCACTGAGCCACCCAGGTGCCCCAACCTTCATCTTTGTATCTAAGTCTGCCTTCAGGGGACCCAGTAGCTGACATTAATAGTGTAACCTATAAATCAGACTCAACTCTAACCTTCTCCATTGAGCTACAAGAGACTGTTTCTCCCCAAAGTAATTTCTTCCCTTATACTATCTTCTTATGTACTACTATAAACTGTCAAGAATTATATTCCCAATTAGGTTGTGAATCCCATCTTAATAGAACTTCTATCACCAAATGCCCACAGTGCCTAGCCAAATGGAGGCATTCAAAACTACTTCATTTATTTGCTCAAATTATCCTTTCCTTCCTCTTACTTATACTACTGTCAGCTTCTACTGATTTGATTGCCTTCTCTCCTTCCCTAGTTAAATCAAGATCTCAACTCTCATTCAAACCTATAATTGCCTCCAAATAGATCTCCTTATTTCCCATCTTAATCCCTCTTCAATTTTTTTTTTGTGTGTGTGTTGGCAGTTACCTTTCTGAAACTCTACTCCAAGGTAACAGAATAAAGTCCAAAATCCTTGTCATTCAAGATTTTCACAATCTAGCCCCTCTAGTGATATTCAATAAATTTGTCAAATAAGATAATTAAGCATGGTTGCTACTTCAAAGATCTGTAAAGAGAATATATAGCAGAAAGGAGAAAAACAGAAAAGGAATTAAATTTTTAGGAAAAGAGCCTAAAACAAATTAGTGTTGAAAAAAATAAGTGAATAAAAGACTGAAGCAATTGGGGCGCCTGCGTGGCTCAGTGGGTTAAGCCTCTGCCTTTGGCTCAGGTCATGGTCTCAGTGTCCTGAGATCGAGCCCCACATCGGGCTCCCTGCTCGGTGGGGAGGCTGCTTCCCCCTCTCTCTCTGCCTGCCTCTCTGCCTACTTGTGATCTCTCTCTCTGTCAAATAAATAAATAAAATCTTAAAATTAAAAAAAATAAAAAGACTGAAGCAATAAATAGGCACAGAACCAGTAACATGAATAAAAGCAAAGAGAAAGCAGAAAGCCTTGGAGAGAGCAGCTGGATGATGGAAAGATCCAAAACGAACTGAACAATGAGATTTTCCATTTTTAACACTTGAATATCACTGATCAGGGTACCTCCATCTGCTCCAACCATCCAAGTTAATGAAATGCATAGATTAAACATATACCAGTCACTAGGTTTCTGAAGAACTTCTTCAATACTAATATGACCCAAAGACAGCTCCAGTTTTCTTGCTATGAACTCCAGCGACAAAAACTATTTGTAAGTATATCACACAGAACTCAGAAAAAAACAGATGATCCTTCTACAAAGAAAAAATACATGAAAACATACAAGTGCTTGATAACTTCCCTTTTATGTGATGAATGGAGAATAGAAATTGTTTATGTTATTACTTTTTTAAAGAGGAGGAAATTTTTCTTTAATTTTATTTTTTTTAATTTAAAAAAAAAAATTTAAGGATTTTATTTATTTGCCAGAGAGAGAGAGAGAGAGAGAGAGAACAAAAGAGGACAAGCAGGGACAGTGGGAGGCAGAGGGAGAAGCAGGTTCCCCGCTAAGCAAGGAATCCGATGTGGGACTCGATCCCAGGACCCTGGGATCATGACCTGAGCAGAATGCAGTTGCTTAACCAAATGAGCCACCCAGGTGTCCCAAAATTTTGTTCTGAAAGGGAAACAAATCTGAGAGAAGGAAAGAAGTATAATCTGAATAGAGTAATTCTCAACAACAATAACAAAAGGAGGTGGCTGCTTTTAGGTAGAGGTATTAAAATAAAAACATACATATAAAGAAAGATCAAAATTACCTCTCAAACCATGTTTTGATACTGTGGGCAAATGATTCCTCAGGATATAGATGATTATTTCTTAGATACAAAAGAATGTCAAGTAGCTTATTTGAATACTGATCATCTTTCACGTTTTTTCCAAAATCAAAGAACGCTTTTAAAGTTTTCAACATAGGAATAAGATCACGACCTAACAATTCCTGATACAAATTCCAAGCGAGGCTTACGTCTTGATGGAGGAGGGCTCCCTCAATACAATCATTGTAGTTCCTTACTGAAGGGACCAGGACTTTTTTGACATCCTCTAACAGCAGCAAAGCTTCTTTCCATCTATCTGAGTGGACTAATCCCTGGATGAGGAGAGTATAGGCTCCAGGTTCTAATCTCTTATATCTGGCTTTCATGATCTCATAGACATCAATAACTTCCGATGTCTGCTTATGAAAGACGCAGAGATACAAATACCTGACCAGCAAATCATAGCCTACAATACCGTTGTTTTTTGCAGCTACCCAGGCTAACAGAGATTTGGCCACATCTACAGAGCTACGGGAGTGCGCCATTTGTGAAATGATCCAACTTGCAAAATTAGCGTCTCCTTTGAAATCTTCCTTGAGTTTATCCCACTCTTCTGAATTCAAAGGTTTTGTTGGAAGTTGAATAGTGTTCCTTACAGGTGGCAAGGCATGATCTTCCCTGAGAGGATTCATCTGTGATCGCTTCCTAGCCGCTCCAGCTGCAAACAGATGGGAATCAGAAGAAACTTCCTTATTACTGCCTTCATCTCCTTTCCTGACATATCTGGACTTGGCAACCAGCAGATTCACTGCTTTAGTATTTTGTGCAGACACTGTTTTAAGAGAAAACCACTTCCGTTGCTCCCGGATGCCATAACAGTCTTTGAGAAAGAGAGAGAGGTAAGAGTGTCCCAGGCTTAGGCCAAGGTACGGGTTGCTCTTCCAAAGCTTGGGAAAGCTTCGAATACCCGTGAAACACAAAGTCATCATGCGGTGAGATCAGCACCAGACAGGATGGTGTTCACAAAACCCCTACTTCTACAGCATAATTAAGGAACTGGGAGTGGGGGCGGAGAATCGAAGCACCACTTCTTAAAAGATGATTTTCAGTTTCTCACAGACAAATCAGGGGTCTGCTTTTGGGGCTACTTAACGCAACGAAGTCTGCCGAGTTCTCGCCATTAAACAACCATCCGGGGACATCCGACATCGGTCGCAAGTTCTAAAACCTGGGGACAGGGCAGGAATCCTCCGGTGTCTGATATATTCCACACGGTGAACCTGAGGAAAAAGCACAAGGAGGCCCGTCCAGTTTGATTCGCGTGGAACACAACAGCCCTTGAAAAAGAGGCATGATCCCATGGGAGCCTTACCGAAGGAGGGACGCCCAACCCCAGACCTAGGAGCAGCATGGACGGCGGTGAAAGCCAAAATCTAGCGGCCCTGGGCCGGCATAACAACCCTCTCAGGCCGCCAAACGCGTCAGGTGATGATATGAGGGCGGGGGCGATGGGGAAAGAGCCGAACTGACAATTCAAGTAAGGAAGGGGGATTCACGAAGGGCACTGCCGGCCGTGTACAGACCGCTTAGAAACGAAGTTCCCTCCATTCAACAACTCACCTCAGCACTCACGCTTAAGGCAACCATAAACACGACGGAACTACCGCATCCACAATGCACCGCGAGGGCCCAGGCCCCGGGGCGTGGCCGAACCCCACGCAAGCGTTCCGCCGGGCCGGAAGGCGATAAAAACACAATTGTGAAGCTGTTAGTGGCAGAAGGGGCTGTTGAGGACGTTTACTACGTTCAGGGAAACTTTAGGGCCTCTAGATATCTGCAGTGAGCGATGAAAAGAAATTGTGAAGCAAAAAACTCTTCCTCAGGCCGGAAGCGTCATGGGACTCCGGAATCACGTGGTACACAGGCGCCAAAGTCCCAAGTTAAAGAAATAAAGACATGGGGTTCCTTATCCTGCACCTTTAAAATTGGACTTGGGAAGTTGGGCTCTGCCTTACAGATCATTTTTCGGTCTGTTTCAGGTCGGCGTGCCCCGCTGTTAAGGTGATCGCCGTTTTCTCCGCAGTAACTATAATGGGTTTCTGCCTGGTTAGCCCACTTCCGCCCGTGTGCAAGATGGCGCTCGAGCGTTCCTGACCTTTACCGGGTTGGGCGGTGATTGCAGTCTGAGCGAGTAGGGGGTGGAGCGGTTAGTGAACGGCAAATGCAGAAGCTGCTGTGCGGGAGTCAGCGATGGACTGGAAAGAAATTCTTCGCCGGCGGTTAGCGTCGCCCAGCACAGGTACCTACAGTGAGTTTGGGAGGGGCTGCTCACGGAGTTAGGTCGGCCCTAAACTCCAGCAGGTAGGGGGGAGGTCGGGGAAGAGCAGCCTCTGGGAGCCGCACTTTACGCTTCTATAAAAGCTCTCTTGACAAAGGCAGATGGGACGTGATTTAGGGGTACTGAGAGGTTTGACCCACACTTCCCGGGAAAAGGTGTGCGGAAATGAAGAACTATCTTAGCACTCACTTACGTGGCCTTGACTAAGGCTTTGGAGGGATAATTGAGGACCCCGGTTCCAACCGTTCTTCGATCCTACTACAACCTATAACCCACTGATTGATCTTAATGCCTTTTTACTAACACACTTTTCACTTCTCTCCTTATGCATTTTAGATTTTATAATCAATTTTTCCTTATTCTTCCCCCCCTCCTTCACACTTGCTTGTTAACCAGCCTGGCTGAAGCTCTTATTCCACATGTACTCTCTGGGCAGCCGAAAGTGGCTGGAGAAAAACGGAACCGTGGTAAATTGTCTCACTTTGAATTCATGTCCACTAACCTAAAGCAAGTGTCTCGGTTATTCATTTGCACGTATTCCGTGTTTCCCTCCGTCGTCATTGTCCTACACTCTAAGGCAGTTTTCATCTTCCAGACCTCTAGTTTTCCAGTATGTGCTATCTACTCCTTATCTTTAGTTGATGAGCTTGTGTATATATTTGAGAAAGTCAGTACAAAGAAAAAACCTCACCTGTTCCCACTTACCGTTTCTATCAGTCCTTTCCCCACCATAGATCCCCATATACTTTGCCTTTACTGTTCAAAATGAACTGTCCGTACTGGTATTTGAGACAATTCCTCCACTCCAACAGCAGATCGCGTTCCCTTTCTTTTATTCACTGACTTCACTGTTCTTACCTTCTCTCTCATATATCATCAAGTTTTTCTTCTCCACTAGATCATTTGAATCAGCTTTGACAAACATGCTGTAATATATTCCATGTAAGAAATATCATTTCAGGGGCGCCTGGGTGGCTCAGTGGGTTAAAGCCTGTGCCTTCCGCTCAGGTCATGATCCCAGGATCAGGCTCATCAGGCTCTCTGCTCAGCAGGAAGCCAGCTTTCCCCCCCCCCCCCCCCCCCCCCCCCTCCGTCCTTTTTTGCTTTTTTTAAAAAAAAAAAAAAAAATTTAAAAAAAAAAAAAAAAGTCCCTTTTTTTTTTAATTTTTTCTTTCTTTTTTTTTTTTTTTTTTTTTGGCTGTCAAAAAAAGGTATTTTTGTTGAAGTAAATTTGCTTTATTTTTTAAAAAAAATTTTATTTAAATTCAATTACTTAACATACAATGTATTACTGGTTTCAGAGGCACAGGTTTGTGATTCATCAGTCTTATATAATACCCAGTGTTCATTACATCCCATGCCCTCCTTAGTGTATATCACCCAGTTACCCCATCCCTCCATCCTCCCTTCCCTCTAGCAACCCTATTTGTTTCCTATGATTAAAAGTCTCTTATGTTTTTTCTCCCTCTCTGGTTTCATCTTGTTTCCTTTTTCCTCTCTTCCCCTGTGATCCTCTGTTTTGTTTCTTAAATTCTGCATTTGAATGAAATAAAATTGTCTTTCTCTGATGACTTATTTTGCTCAGCATAATACCCTCTAATTCCATCCACATCATTGCAAATGGCAAGATTTCATTTTTGATGGCTGTGTAATATTCCATGATATATATACCATATCTTCTTTATCCATTCATCTGTCAGTGGACATCTGAGCTCTTTCCATAGTTTAGTTATTGTGGACATTGCTGCTATAAACACTGGGATGCATGTGTCCCTTAAGTTCACTACATTTGTATCTTTGGGGTAAATACCCACTCCATTACATCCATATTATGTACCAAATACTATTCTAGGCTATAGCAGTAAACAAAACAGACAAAAGTCTTTGTCCTTGTGGTACTTAGGCTTTAGTGTTGGGAGAGATGATAAATAATAAGCAAATCATTTTTGTTGTACAACTTGTATTTAAGGCTGTTTTCTTCATCGGTGTGCCAGATCCCATTTTTGCTACTCAGAGTTGTATTCCTGCAGTTGTCGCCTCTCTCCTGCATCAGTTTTTCTTTCTCATTCATTCCTATCACTGTATGAACATGGTGGTATTTCTCTCACCCTAAAGAAACTTCTTGTCTTAACTTCTACCTCTACCTATGCCTCACTTCCCTGCTCCCCTTACAGCAATGCTTGTTAGAAGAAGTGTTGATTAAATCTGTGCTGTAATTACTGCTTGTCAAGATCATCAGTAATCTCCATTGCTATTCCAGTGGTCAGTTTTTAGTCCTCACTTTACTTGGCCTGCTGGCATTCCCTGCCAGGATATGGTAGTTGGCTCTCCCCCTAAACATACTTTCCTCTCTTGGTTTCTGGGAGTCATACTCCCTCAGTTTTCTTCCCACCCCACCAGTCATGCCTTCTCAGTCTTTGTTTTCTTTTCCCCAGCAACTCAGCATTGGAGTGCCCAAAAGCTAAGGAAGTCCTTGGTCAGCTTCTGTTCTCTATCTATACTCACCTTCATGGTGAAATTAGCCATTCTTATGGCTTTAAATAATGTATATTTGCTGTTGTCACCTAAATTTATATCTCCACTTTCCAAATGCCAGATTCATATATCTCATTGCCTACTTGACATGGCCATTTGTCAAGTGGCCATGTCAGGTGACTCTAATAGGTATCTTAATCCTAAACTTGTCCAAAACTGAACTCCTGATCTCCTTTCTAACTTGCTTACCTGTTACTTTCCCCATCTGCTCAGGTCAAAACCTTTGGAGATCTCTTCAACTGTTTTGTTTGTCGGATACCCACATGCAGTTGTCTGCAAATCCTGAGACTAAGAAAATATATCCAGAATATTTACTCCTAACTACCTCTGTTGCAGCCACCACAATCCACGGCCATCACCATCTGTCACCTGGACATTAGCCTCCTAATTGCTGCTGTTGGCTCTCTCCCTCACCAGAATAAAAGCCAGGGTCTTTCTAATGACCCAGTGGCCTTGACTCTCATTACCTGCCTTCCCTCATCTACTCTTTCCTCTGGCTCACTCTGCTGCAGCCACACTGGCTGCGTCCTTCTTTCCTGGATACGCCAGGCACACTCCTGTCTTCAGGCCTTGGCGCTGGCTGTGTCCTTGCCTGGTATGCACTTCCCCCTGTTTATCTGCATAGACTGCTTCCTTGCCTTCTTCAAATTTTTTGCTCAGTTTCATCTCAGTGAGGCTTTCCCTGACACTGTATTGAAAGCCATATGTAGGTATGGACACATGTGTACATGTCCACTCATACTTGCTTGTCCCTAGAATAGTTGAATGAAAAAGAATAAGTGAAATCATGAAAATGACTCCAGGGATTTGGGCTGGGGTGACTAGATGAATACCACTAACTGGGTTGGAAATGTGGAATTAGAAGAAGAATAGTAAGGTGAGGGATGGGAAAATTATTTTAGATATGTTGGAGGTGAGGATGAAAATATTTTGTTTTGAATGTATGAATTTAAAGTTCAAGAGTTCAATGTCTGGGTTAGTGACATACATTTGGGACTCAGAAGCCAAACTACTAAGTTGAAATGAGGAAAAAAGATTAACAAAAAAGAAATGGCCAGAAAATAAGAATAAACAGTTAAGGTTAAAAATTAACTTGGCACATGTGGCAGAAATGCAGGGGAACGGCTCTGGAACATTGGAAAGAAGTGAGGCCAGGAGAAGGAAAGTAGACTATTGAGAAAATAGGTCACAGATCTGAAGATTTCAGTAAGGCTGACGTGTAGGTATCATGACAGGTTTTGAATAACCAGGAGAGAAAAATTATCTGAGAGTGTATTTAATTTAAATTTAGTATATTTAGGAACAGATAAGATCTGTGGTCTTGCCGTGGAACCGAGTGACAGAGGTGACCCCTCTTAAGAGCTGAGGGGTCACGGTTACTCATAAACATTTATGCTTCCTTGACGATTGCAGGACCTTGAGCTGAAAAACAGTGTGCGCTAGTTGCTGTGGTCAATACACAGTGCAGGGGACGGACTGAAGGAGACAGCTGTAGGCCAGTAGCAGGCCAGCTGGGGGCTAAGAGCAGCTTGAGATGGAAGAGGTTTCCATTACTTAGAGGAACAGTGATTGCAAGGATGAAACTTCATGAGGTCAAGGGCTGCATCTGTTTTCTCACCATGCTAGCCCTAGTGTCTAGTACTGTTCTGTACACAGTAGGTGCTCAAGAAGTACTTTTGATGGAATGAATCATGAACATACCAGAAGTCTGGAAGAAAGTGACTTGAGGAAGACACAAGTATAGTTACAAAAAGAAATAGAGGGAGCAACTAAGATGTGGTTGAAGATGCAGGGGAGGCTCTTCCAATTCTTGGTGCTTCAAGAAAATGAATGTAGATGTTCAGTGTATAAGCACAATTTTGAATGTCTTTTTTGCACTGTAATTACACCATAGTAAAAACAAATACTGATTTTAAGGGGTGCTTGGGTAGCGCAGTTGGTTTGAGCACCCATCTCCTGATTTTGGTTGAGTTCATGATCTCAGGGTCGTGAGATTGAGCCCCGTGTTGGGTTCCGCACTGGGTGTGGGGTCTGCTTAAGATTATCTCTCTTTCAGGGTGCCTGGGTGGCTCAGTGGGTTAAAGCCCCTGCCTTCAGCTCAGGTCATGATCCCAGAGTCCTGGGATCGAGCCCCGCATCAAGCCCTGCATCGGGCTCTCTGCTCGGCAGGGAGCCTGCTTCTGCCTCTCTGCCTGCCACTCTGCCTGCCTCTCTGCCTACTTGTGATCTCTATCTGTCAAATAAAATAAAATCTTTAAAAAAAAAGAAAGATTATCTCTCTCTCTCTCCCTCTCCTCTTCCCCCTCTTCTCTCTCTCAAAAAATAAGTAGGTAAAAATACTGATTTTGAAAGTGCTCTTCCCCCTTCAATCTGTTTTGTTACCAGGAAAAAAAAGTGAACAAGAATTAAAAGATGAAGAAATGGATTTGTTTACCAAATACTACTCAGAATGGAAAGGGGATAGAAAAAGCACAAATGAATTCTATAAGACCATTCCCCGGTTTTATTACAGGGTAAGTGGTATCTAAGCAAATGTCTCATGGAGTTTATAAATGAAATGTTAACTCTTAAAATGGGATCAGAATCTTTTATATAAATAAATAGAGGTTATATTTTAAATTTTATATATTCTTTCATTGTATTTGATCTTACTGTTTTGAAATTGATAAAATCTCAAGTTGCTTTTTCTTATAAATCTCAAGTTTTGATATAAATTGGTATAAGAACACAAAGTTGTTACTTGGCCCCCTTTTTCTGATTTACAGGCTTTTCCTTCCTATTTTTTCTTACGGATATTAGCAGTAGGTATTCTGTTGGATCATGTGTCTAGGTTTACTTGGCTGATTACCATTTTTAACTTTGTCTTTTACCCATGTTCTTAAGGTGTAATACATTTTGCTCAAGGTTAAACTGAAAAATAGATTAAAATGGAAAACTTGAAGAGTTGTACTTACGTTTGCTTGTGCCAAAACCATAAAGAACTCCTTGAAAGAGCGTATAGAAGACAGGAAGACCTTAAGAAAACTACTTACAGCTGAAATTGAAGGCCACTGAAAGAATAAGATCTATTTAGTATTATGTAAGATGTGACCACTATAGAAAAGTTAACTGTGAGATTTTAGCTGCATGTCTCTTAATTTTCTACCTTCTAAACTCAATTATAACATTATTTACAAAGATAGTAAATGTTGTTTTGCTTATATTTAGGAGCAATGTATTAATATAAGTGAATTACTTAGATAGTTGTAACATTTCTTCAAGTACAAGCCTTTTCCAAGTGAACCATTTTTATTGGAAACCTTTCTGTAATACTATTTCCCAGTCTTTTGAGAGTTATATGACTACGGGTGCCTAGCTGCCCTAGGGTCAGTAGAGCATATGATTCTTGATCTTGGGATATGAGTCCAAGCCCCATGTTGGGTGTAGAGATTATTTAAAAATAAAATCTTAAGGGGCGCCTCGGTGGCTCGGTGGGTTGAGGCCTCTGTCTTCGGCCTAGGTCGTGGTCCCGGGGTTCTGGGATCGAGCCCCGTGTTGGGCTGTCTGCTCCGCGGGGAGCCTGCTTCATCTTCTCTCTCTCTCTCTGCCTGCCTCTCTGCCTTCTTGTGGTCTCTGTCAGATAAATAAATGAAATCTTTAAAGGAAAAAAAAATAATAATAAAATAAAATCTTAAAAAAATTATATGACTAATCCACATTTGTCATGGAAAAGAGAAAAAATAGCTGATATTTTCCCATAACATTGCACAGAGATGTAAATAAATATTTCTACATGAATCCTTCTCCATACCTCTGTGTACACATGTGTTTAATAACAGTGGGATCATATCATATGTACTTCTCCCACTTTATGCATTTCACACTTTCTTAAACAGAGTCCACTAGACAATTAAAAACATTTTATAGTCTAGGGGAGCAGGAAGGGAATTGATGTTTATTGAGTGCCGATGTACTTCAGAGCACTTTATATTCATGATCTCATTTAATCAGGATTATGAAATAGTATCTTACCCAGAAACAGCCCTTAGATGTTGACATGACCCCATTTCTGAACCAAGGACTCAACTTTCCTGTACTGGAAGTACCAGTACCAATCTTTTGATCTACCCTGTGGTTTCTGAGGAATTCCTTTTACCCCATTTCTGTCTCTTCCTTCTCTCTGTGACCTCTTCCAGATCCCACATGGTCTCCTGTCTGCAGATGTGGATTTGTGGAATGTTCTTCTGTTTCTTCTCTCTCTGTCTTCCCACTGCTTTGGAGAAACCACCTGCTGTCTTTAGTTACCACTTCTCTCCTTGGCTGATTAGCTGGTTGACTAGCCAGTGGAGCACGATCACAGTCTCAGCCCCAGCCTTACCTTTTAATGCTTCCTCCTTTTCCATTCCTTTGGATGGGAGGGATGGCATCTTAGTTCTTGGAAATGAAAGAACAAATTTGACTATGGTTGCTTAGCTAGGTTTAATGGGGCTGAGTTACAGACAACAAAGAAATCCTCGAAGCAGGTTGTTTGAGGTTGAGCTGGAATTAGTCATTTTAAAGCCCTGTTTATGGAAATCACCCCAGCGAGCAGACTGTCTGCCTAGGAGGTGAATATAACAAACCTGGGCTTGACCATCTCCAAGAAGTAAGATCATTCAAGCTCAAAAGGCATACTTTGCTAAGACCGTGTATCTTCAGTTAGTTCTAATTTAATTCTTTGTCAGTCTAAAGTTAGAGTGGAAAGAGTGCTCTAAGAATATAAAATCAAACTTGGGCTAGACCATTAGCTCTTTCTAGGCAGGGATCTGGCATTACTGATCATTGGATTCTCTCTGGATCTCTTTTTGTTAAATGAACTTTCTGAATGAATGATAACTTGAAGTTAAGCAAAATTGAGATACAAAACATAATTTGAGGCAATGCAATATGTAGTTACTTTATGAGGCCCAGTATATTTTACATAATCCAATAATAGTCTAGAATTGAAATGTAAAAATTAACTCTAGTGTATTTTTAGCTGCCAGCTGAAGATGAAGTCTTACTACAGAAATTAAGAGAGGAATCCAGAGCTGTCTTTCTGCAGAGGAAAAGCAGAGAACTGTTAGATAATGAAGAATTACAGGTAAGAAAAGGATTAAAGGTTGCTTTGGACCTTAGCCATTTTTTTATTTGTACTAAAGTCATACAGGACCTCAGGGTGTCTTAATGGAGCCACAGCTGCCGAGTGGGTGAACACACAGGCCCTGGAGCGGTGAGTCCTACCAAAATCAACTGCAGAGCTTGCCTGGCACCAGCTCCCCAAGATCTTGTTTTGTTTTGTTTTGAAGTCCCTACGTGATTGTAATGTGAGGCCAATGTTGAGAAACACTACTATAGGGTCAGACTTTGGGGGTTCACATCCTAGCCATGCTCTGTGACCTTGGGCAATGGACTTAACATTTCTGTGCTTCAGTTGTCATCTGTGACGTAGGGATAATAGTATCTATCTGCATCACAGTTATATGGATTAAAGAGGTACTGTAGCGTGGGGGGATGGGATAACTGGGTGATGGGCATTAAGGAGGGCACATGTTGTGATGAGCTCTGGGTGTTCTGTGCAACTAATGAATCGTTGAACACAACATCAGAAACTAATGATGTACTATATGTTGGCTAATTGAACACAATAATTTTTAAAAGCTTAAATAAAAAATAAAAAATAAAATAAAGAGGTTCCATATATGAAAACTTTAAACTTGGGCATTCAGTAAACGCCAGCTATTTGTATTATGTTATTAGTAATCAAAAGGGTAATAGGGAATGAGATTCATCTTACTATTAAATCTCTACTATCAGACTTTCATTTTAATGGAAATAACACATTTAACGATGTTAAATTTTGTTTTATTAACTATAACATCTTCATTTCTGGAATTCTCCTAAGAACTTATGGTTTTTGCTGGATAAGCACCAGACACCGCCTATGATTGGAGAGGAAGCAATGATTAATTATGAAAATTTTCTAAAGGTTGGTGACAAAGCTGGACCAAAGTGCAAGTAAGTTTCATTAAGTATAATTAACAAAGGAGTATGTTATGTTAAGCATTTGAAATGCCAGAAATAAATGTCAATGAAAATATAAGTCAATTGTGTGACAGTTTGAGTCCTTTCAGTTATTAATGAAATTTAAAAATTATTTAGTCAAGCAAAACTTCATTGGTATGAAGTTATTAAAAGAAACAAATGGTTTAGAAGGAAAAAATGAAACGAGATGGGATCTGGAGGGAGCAAACCATAAGAGACTCAATCTCAAAAAACAAACTGAGGGTTGCTGGAGACTAGGGAGGTAGGGGTAGGGAGAGGGTGACTGGGTTATGGACATCGGGGAGGGTATGTTCTATGGTAAGTGCTGTGAAATGTGTAAGCCTGATGATTCACAGACCTGAACCCCTGGGGCAAATAATACATTATATGTTAATAAAAATAATTAAAAAAAATAATAGTTTATAATATAGTGTATTTATATACTATACAACTATATATATATATATATATATATATAGTACATTTATATACAAGAGTATAGGTTTTCATTCTTTTTTGGGTTGTTTTAGCCTTTCATAAAATGATAAAATTCAAAGATGTCTGACAGTATTTTAAGTTTTGAACTGTGGTTCTCACTTTGATTTTTTTCATTTTGGTTTTTAATTGTTTGAATTCATGCAGTTTGCTAATTCAATATGTTTGCTCTGTTGGGAGATAATTTTAATCTTTATTTCCTTTCCTTAGGCAGTTTTTCACAGCAAAAGTCTTCGCAAAACTCCTTCATACAGACTCTTATGGAAGAATTTCTATCATGCAGTTCTTCAATTATGTCATGAGAAAAGGTGATTTCATTTTCATTGTGTTTAAACTCTTATCTGGGAATCAAGGAGATTTTGGTACATGCGTTTACAATATTTCTTCTATGTGAAACAACTCTCTTAGTAAGTTTGAATAAATAGCAGAATTTCTTTCTTTCTTTTTTTTTTCTTTTGTAAAAGAGAGAACAGAACACGCATGAGTCAGGGTTGGAGGGTAGGTGTTGTGACAGAGGGAGATAAAGAATCCCAAGCAGACTCCATGCCCAGCAGGGATCCCAACACACAGTTGGATATCAGGACCCTGAGACCCTGACCGGAGCCAGAATCAAGAGTGAGATGCTTAACTGAGTTACCCACACACCCCTGAAGAGCAGAATTTCTTATTTCTTACCTTTGGATGCAGATTTATTTTTTATTTTTCTGATTCTCTCCTGGAGGAACTTATTAGAGCCAAGATTTTCTACCATAAATTTGGGCATTATTATAAATAACACAAAACAAAAACATGTATCCTAAAGATACTAGCTAAGAGTTATATATTAAAAGCTGAACCAAGAGGGACACTTGGGTGGCTCAGTGGGTTAAGCCTCTGCCTTTGGCTTAGGTCGTGATCTCAGGGTCCTGGGATCAAGCCCCGCAGCATCGGGCTCCCTGCTCTGCAGGGAGCCTGCTTCCCCTCCCCTCCCCCGCCTGCCTCTCTGCCTACTTGTGATTTCTGTCAAATAAATAAATAAAATCTTTAAAAAAAGTAAAATAAAATAAAAAATAAAAGCTGAACCAAGAGTTTTAATGTAGTGATTTAAATGATTTTAATTCACTGGTAATTCTGTTTTACCAACATACAGTTGACCCTTGAAGAACACAGAGTTTGGGGCACTAACCTCTCATGTAGTCGAAAATCTGAGTATAAGTTCTGGCTCCCCAAAAACTGAACAGTTAAGAGCCTGTTTTTGGCTGGAAACCTTACCAATAACAAACAGTTGATTAACACGTTTTATATCTTACATGTATTATATACTGTATTCTTACAATAAAGTAAGATAGAAAAAAGAACGTTACTATGAAAATCACGAGGTAAGGCATCTGGCTGGCTCAGTCAGTGGAGCATGCAACTCTTGATCTCGGGGCTGTGAGTTTGAGCCCCATGTAGGATGTAGAAATTATTTAAAAAAAAAAAAAAGAATATTTTGAAGGGCATCAACTTTATTGTCGCTTTAGGCAGGGTAGAATTGTTGCTATCTGCCATTAATTCTATGGTATATTTTGATACAAACAATTTTAGGGTTACTGGATAAGTAATATATGCGTGTGAAGAAGTATGTAAAGTTATTAATTTGTCCCTCTAATCTAGCTGTTTATCTCCTTTTATCCATATATATGCTAAAGGACAGATCTTAAAATTACATTATATCTTTATTGTTAGTTTGGCTTCATCAGACAAGAATAGGACTCAGTTTATATGATGTTGCTGGACAAGGATACCTTCGGGAATCTGTAAGTATTAACCTACTTTAATAACTTCTATAGACACAGAATGTTAACAGTAGTTATCACTGAGTGTTGGGATCAAAGGTGATTTTATTTTTCTTTCTCTGATTTTGTTTGTTTTCACAAATAATGTGTTACTAAAAATCTTTTAAAATGAATATTGACCCCCCCAAAAGTATATATTGACCACAAAAATCTTTTCTAGATTCTTTTTCTCCAACTTTTGAAAATAGCTTTTCAAAGGAGAAAATTAAAAGAATGTAGTGGGGTTTTTTGTTTTTGTTTTTTTTTTTAAAGATTTTATTTATTTATTTGACAGAGAGAGAGAGATCACAAGTAGGCAGAGAGGCAGGCAGAGAGAGAGGGGGAAGCAGGCTCCCTGCTGAGCAGAGAGCCCGACTTGTGGCTTGATCCCAGGACCCTAGGATCATGACCTAAGATGAAGGCAAAGGCCCAACCCATTGAGCCACCAAGGCGCCCCAAGAATGTAGTGTTTTAACAGGATTAAAAATCATTGAAGAAAGAGGAAAACTTTTCATTATTCCTGAGTGTTACAAATGTTAGCATCAGGAATTTTTCAGGCTTACAAAGAACAGAAAGTTTGATAATGCTTTTAATAAGGGAATATATAATAGGCCATGATTTCCCAAACTCTCAATTTGCAGTGCCCTTAGTATCTCAGTAATTTCTGCATAGTGCTTTTAGGTCAAAAGAAATACCTGAGTTTCATTTATTAGTTCTGAAAAATTTATGAAAGTATTTATTAAGCTTATTATATTAGCCATTTGAAAAAAAAATACACCTAAGTTGAAAGTAATATTTTTGCTTCATTCTTAAATTACAAATACTAATGGAAATTGTGCCCATGGGGCACACTGTATGGCCAGTCAATCCTGGCAGTTAAGATTGGACAGTTGTCCTTCACTTCCCGTTCCATGTGGTACTTGCTTTATGACAACCATCAAGAACCTAGCTTCACAAAGATTTATGTCATCAAAAAAGCATGTATCCCCATCAGTGTCGATAATGTGCACTATCTTGAGGTCATAGCTCTAGCTCATAGCCACATCAGTTTTGCACTCTTTGGTGAAGTCATTGTTTCCCTGAAATTTTTTTAATATCCTGCTGCACCCCTGTGAGTTTACTGAAGCATTCCTGGGGCACAGTATGGGAACTGTTGGTTTAGCCTTCACATTGCTGGTGGGAGTATAAAATAGAGGAGGGAGGTGGGAAGTTTTCTCCTCCCTGCTTGTGCTCTCTCTTGCTATCTCGGTCTCTCTCAAATAAATAAAATCTTTTCAAAAAATTTAAAAATAAATACAAGACTTTATTTATTTGAGAGAGAGACCAAGCATGAGAAAGCACAAGTAGGAGGAGGGGCAGAGGAAGAAGCAGGCACCCTGCTGAGCAGGGGGGCCAATGCAGAGCTCTATCCCAGAACCCTGAGATCAGGCCCAGAGCCACCCAGGCACCCTCTTTTTGTTCCTTTTGATTTTGGAACTATACCAAATATATTGCTTATTCAAAAATGTTAAATTGAAACAAAAAGTAAAACAATATAGGTTTTACCACTAACATAGTTATGATTTTATTTTATCACTAATATACTATTAATGCTGAATAATTTTTAGGACTGAAATTCAGCATTCCAGCATCTAACAAAGAAACAAGATCGGACAGTTAACTCTTTAACGTTTTGATTTGTTTTCTTTCAGGATTTAGAAAACTATATATTGGAACTAATTCCTACTTTGCCACAATTAGATGGGCTGGAAAAGTCTTTTTACTCCTTCTATGTCTGTACAGCAGTTAGGAAATTCTTCTTCTTTTTAGACCCTCTAAGAACAGGTAAAAGAAAATCTTAGATGTTATAAGGATATTATTCTAAATCTCAATAACTAAAGTCTTGAAAATGTCATTCATTTTTCTACTATGTCATTGCCTTTAATATATAAAGATCTTTTATGATTTATTTGGACCATCTAGAACCAACTTTGTGACAGTGGGCATGTCACCTAACTTCTTAGTTTCTTCATCTCCAAAGTGATGTATGAACTGGATAAACATTGACTCCTTCTGGTTCTAAGAAACCAGTTATTCTGAAATGATTTGCTATCCCTGATATGTAATATACTGGAGAGCTGTTCTTGATGAAAGATACGAAGCTTTAAAATATCAATTGTGTGATTACTCTTCTAAAATAATGCCTTTATATTGAGCTCCTCTTTTTTAAAAAATGAAACTGTGTTTGTTCTTTAAAGGGAAGATTAAAATTCAAGATATTTTAGCATGCAGCTTCCTAGATGATTTATTGGAGGTAAATATGTTTTTTAAATACCTAATTATATCACTTGACAGTTACTATCTTCTAATTATGTCTCTGTGTTTATTTAGTTAAGGGATGAGGAACTGTCCAAGGAGAGTCAAGAAACTAATTGGTTTTCTGCACCTTCTGCCCTAAGGGTATATGGTATGGTTCTTGTCATAATGCTAAAATTTGAATGATCCATTCCTCAGTTAATTAGCGTTCAAAGGGCAATTTTATACATAGGCTTATTTACCTTAGGATGAAAGTATTCTAATTACTTTAAGAGCTAGTATTCTAGGTTACTAAAATTTACTTGTCATTTTCTTACTCTTTAATAGAACATACAGAATGTAATTTGATCCTTTCTTGTTGACTCAGGAACATCATTATGAACATCAGTCATTATCTTGCATTGTGATAAAATGCCACTGCTGTCAGCGTCCACAGTGGCAAGTGTTCTTAGGACTGTTTGCTTTTTCCTTTAATTTCATTAGTATGCTCCATTATTCTCTTGGGTGGTCTTTGGATTCCTTTTGGCATCCTTGATCTCTGCTTTCAAGAGCCAGCATGTCAGTGTTTTTTATTCACCCCTGTCTCTAATTTTGAAACTTAGGAAAGTTCTAAAAGTTTGCAAACTGAAAACAGATAGTGATGGCAATAGCCCAAAGGCCATGGCTTTATGCAGAGCTTAGGGACTGTGGTGATAGAGAGTGCAGGGCACTACCCTAATATAGATTGAAGATCAAAGTATTAACCAATAAAAAGAACTTCTGGTGTTTATTCTTTTGTCCTCAGATTTTTATTTTGGTCATAAATGTCTTTTTATCATTTTTCTTCCCAAGGCCAGTATTTGAATCTTGATAAGGATCACAATGGTATGCTCAGTAAAGAAGAACTCTCCCGCTATGGAACAGCAACCATGACCAACGTCTTCTTAGATCGTGTTTTCCAGGAGTGTCTCACTTATGATGGAGAAATGGTAGTAGTTTAAATCTGATAAGTTTTAAAAATTTAGGCTCCCACAGTTTTCATGAACCTTTCCCTTGATGTGATACAGCATTATTTTTATATCAGTATCTTTAAATCTGAACTAATCAAATTGTGAATTTTGGAGCCTTTAATCTTAAGGTAAATTTTCTTAAAAACATTATGGACTCAGGACAAATATAAAATTTTAATAATTTTTTCATTTCATTATCAGTGTATCTCTCTTTTTAATGTTTCAAGTTCTGTTTAAATTCCAGTTAGTTAACATGTAGTGTAATATTAAGAATTTAGTGATTCATCACTTACTACACACCCAATCCTCATCCCAACAAGTGCCCTCCTTAATACCCATCACTCTTTTAGCCCATCTCCCCTGCCCACCTCCCCCTAAGGAGTATGGATTAGGGGAGAAAAAAAAGAATCTGAAAAATCGGCAAATCCTGTTGACTCTTTTCATGTAGATGTAGATAGTTCATTAAACTTCCAGATCAGATAGTGTACCACAGATGCCGTGATTTAAATCTAAGAATCAAGTTGTATTTCTTTCTGTAAGTGGCTGTATTAATAGCTACTGATTAACATGCCCTGTCCTCTTACCACAACAATGCACAATACTTAAGGAAATTCTACCTAGCATTTTATTTTTTTTTTAAGATTTTATTTATTTATTTGACAGAAATCACAAGTAGGCAGAGAGGCAGGCAGAGAGAGAGAGGAGGAAGCAGGCTCCCTGCTGAGCAGAGAGCCCAATGTGGGGTCTGATCCCAGGATCCTGGGATCATGACCTGAGCCAAATGCAGAGGCTTTAACCCACTGAGCTACCCAGTTGCCCTTCTACCTAGCATTTTAAAATCACCATCCTTGCTATTAAAAACATGTGTTAAGGATGTGATAAATTATCAAACCAATGACACTTAAGAAATGGTCATATTGTCAGAAGAGAATTGGTGTTTTAGGTTTTATCACTTAGCTTGAATAGCAGTTTTCTAAACACCATTTTTAGCTAGCAGTATGGGAAAAAGGGGGAACTCTGCTTTGTGACTCCTACAGCTGTCTACAGTCGACAATGAGGAGCTTGTAGCTTGTAGTGGACTAATGACTTCTGGTGAATACAGTCAGAGGCTACAGCTATGGATGGAGTTAGACCGTGATGAGGCTGTATCTCTTTAGCTCTTTATACTGCAATTCACACAAAAGGAACTCTTAATCTTAGCCTAAAAAAAACTACGAGAATATAAAATTTCTTCTAAGTGTAATATCCAAAGTGTTCTTTTCACCGTGCAAAAAAAGTAATGAGTATCCCTTTTTTGTAGAGAAAGCTTTCTGTTTTCTTCATGTCTTTCTGGCTTTCATTTGTGCTTTTTTGCCTTCTGGATGAGAACAGTTTCAGTTCACTGTATAATATTGGGTATTTTTAAGATGGCTTATTATTATTCTTTTTTTTTTTTAAGATTTTATTTATTTATTTGACAGACAGAGATCACAAGTAGGCAAAGAGGCAGGCAGAGAGAGAGAGAGAGAGGGAAGCAGGCTCTCTGCTGAACAGAGAGGCCGATGCGGGGCTTTATCCCAGGACCCCGAGATCATGACCTGAGCCGAAGGCAGAGGCTTTAACCCACTGAGCCACCCAGGCGCCCCGGCTTATTATTATTCTTATCTGATTTTAAAATGTTTAAATATTTCAAAATAACTATTTAAATATACTGTTCTATTCATTCCAGATAAACTGGTTCTTTTTTTTTTCTTTTCTTTTTTTTTTTTTTACAAACTTATCACACTGAAAGGAAGATACTAATTTAGTGGCATTGTATAATAGCTTAGTCATTGTCCTATCTACTTCAAAGGCATAATAAAATAAAATTACTTCTTAAGACAGCAACTCTCTCATAAGAAAATGAGCTATATCCTCAAACTGTCCTATACAGATTAACTGCTTTGTAGAATTTCTAGAAACCAATATTAAGTATACAAATGGATATCTCATTTCTTATTTTTTAAAAAATTGCCATTTTTATGAGAGACTCTTGACTGGGAAACAGTTGTGGAAGGGGAGGTAGGTGGGGGGGATGGGGTAATGGGGTGATTGGCAGTATCATGTGAAGAGCACTGAGTGTTATATGCAACTAATGGTGTACTATAAATTGGCTAATTGAGGAACACCTGGGTGGCCGAGTCAGTTAAGCATCTGCCTTCAGCTCAGGTCATGATCCCAGGGTCCTGGAATCAAGTCTCACATCGGGAGCCTGCCATTTCCTCTGCCCCTCCCCCTGCTCATGATCTCTCTCTCTCTCACTCTGTCTCTCAAATAAATAAAATCTTTAAAAAATATGTTGGCTAATTGAATTTAAATTTTAAAAATTGCCATCTTTGATTGTAAAATAGCTTTAAATCATTAGATATTCAATTGAAAAGTTCATTCCAAACAAGACTTCTAACGAATGTCATCTTCTTTTCTACAGGACTATAAAACCTACCTGGACTTTGTTCTTGCATTAGAAAACCGAAAAGAACCGGCAGCTCTGCAGTATATTTTCAAATTACTTGATATTGAGAACAAAGGATATCTGAATGTCTTTTCACTTAATTACTTTTTTAGGGTAAGTCTCATTTGTGTAAATGAGTCATTGTTCCTTAAGATAATATTATACTTAAATATACAATATTAAATTATATTATACTTATATATATAATATTAAATTGATTTAAATTATCTATGTAACAATTTTATCTAATTTGTGATATTTAAGTATAACAAAAGGGTATACTAACAGATTTTATTATTAATATTTTTTAAGTAGCTCCATGCCTGGCATGGAGCCCAACATGGGGCTTGAACTCCCAACCCTGAGACTAAACCCTGAGCTGAAATCAAGAGTTGAACACTTAATTAACCGACTGAGCCACCCAGACATCCCAATTTACTAACAGATTTTAGAAGAAAATAAGTCTTTTAGTTTTTTTTTTTCTATTTTTTAAAAACATAAGTAGACTAAAGCAAAGCTGATTTGATTAGTTGTAGAACCTTAAAATGTATAAATATGTGTCAGGGGCTATACTGGCCACTGGAGATACAGACATACATGAGAAATTTTGTGCTTTGGTGATCAAAAACTAGTGTGTAAAATCCTTCAGAAGCTTCAGTTAAACAGTTCAGAAAAGGTAGAAGTTTTGCAGACTTTGGTAGTAGTAGATTCTTTTAAATGCTGTGCTGTAAAAAATAATTATTTATTTTAATAATTTTAAAATTATTGTATGCTGCATTTCAGCATGAAAACAGGTTTGCTGAAGTGCTTATTTTGTGTCTTAGGTGGTCTCAGAGAATAATGTGATGAGTTCTGAGAAGGGAAATTTGAATGTATCTTATCTGATGAGCATTCAAATGCACAGGGTGTAAAAATAGGAATGTCTGCCCTTCTAAGACAAATCATTCCTAAATTTGAATGGTGACTTTTCTATTTGGTAGAATAGTTTTGTACAGTAGTATTTCACTATTACCTTATTTCTATGGCTAGTTTTTAGATGACTGATTTTTGGTTAAAATATGGTTAAGAACAGTAGGAAAATGGCTTTTTTTAAACAATGAAAATGACATTTTCACATCTTTGTCACAAAACATTTTTCCCCAGAGGCTTCTCCTTTTCCATTTAAATATCTGGGATACTTTAAAAATAACTATTTGGTTCTGAGTTTCATAGTATGTAAAATTCATAGTTTTATGTTAAATCCCCTAAAACTTCCGTAATGATTTCCTAGGCAGTAATGACTACCAATATTAGGATAAACTACAATTGCAGTATTAGGATACATTTTTAAAAAATTGAATCCATGGCTAATCTGAGAGTATAACACCAACTCATCCTATCAATGCCCCATTTCAGGCAGACCTATTAAATGAAAATTCAGTTTTAGAAAAACAAACTAAATATTTTTAGAAATTAAACACTCAACCCTTTTTCTTTTCTTTTTTTTAAAGATTTTATTTATTTGTCAGAGAGAGAGAGAGAGCAAGAGAGGGAACACAGGCAGGCGGGGTGGGAAGAGAGAAGCAGGCTTACCGCAGAGCAGGGAGCCTAATGGGGGTCTTGATCCCAGGACCCTGGGATCATCACCTGAGCCACCCAGGTGCCCCTCATTCCTTTTTCATGAAGAGTTCTTTACAGTATCTTCTCTTAGAATATTAAAATTTTTGTTTTTAAAATATTTTATACACACATTTATTTTATCAAAGTATTTAGGCTTGGTTATATGGGTTAAATACTTACTGGTGCTGCATCCTGCAGTCCTAAGCTGTTCGTAGAGTCTTTATCAATACCCCACTGATAAAGGTCAGCCTAGATGGAGCACTCGACCCTGTCTCCAGGTCTGCAGCTCTAGTGGCTGTGAGTATACTCAGATTCTCACCTGCTGCAAAGAGATAACCTGTGCACATGCTGGTATCGGGGGCACCACATACAGAGTAGGCATCTGCAACATATTTATTCAATTCTTTACCAAGAATTTTAAGCTTCACATTTTCTAGTGAATGTCTCTCCCCTAAAATACTTACTAGTCCACCTGGATCACAGTAGTTTCTTCTGTTAATAGTTTTTTTTTTTTGTTCTGTTCTGTTTTGTGTTTGTTTGTTAAAGGCTTTGTTATAAAAGAGAGTTTGAGGGAGGCTTACCTCCATTTTTTTTTTTTTTTCTGTCAAGTATAAGGCATAATACAGGGTGGGAGGCAGAGGTGGCAGATTGGGTGTCTTAAAGAATGGTGAAGGTATGCACAGCATTCCTGGAGAATGCAGGGATCAGGCATAACAGAATAATTGCTAGGCCATGTAAAGGCCCATGGGAGGTTGGAGACCATTCCTATATGGTAGTAACAATCTGTGGCCTTGTATACTTTTTTCTGGAATTCTCAATAGCAAGATAGAGATCTACAAAGGTTGATGGTTATACTGATCATTGTTTAAATTTTGCTGACTGGATGTGAAGCAAGTTCAAGGAAGTTGAGAACATTGGCAAGAGTGGTTGAAAAGATAAAGCTTGTGGTCTGATAGGAAAAGATGTGGGACTAGAACGGGCCATGGGACAGGAAGGGGGCTGTGGTATATTTTTTATTTACAGACTTATTCCTACCCATACAGGCCATACAGGAACTCATGAAAATCCATGGACAAGATCCTGTTTCATTTCAAGATGTCAAGGTTACTTTCTCTTTTCTTTTCTTTAAGTAAGCTCTGTACCAAGTGGGGGCTTTTGAACTCTCATGACCCTGAGATCAGGAGACACATGATCTACCGACTGAGCCAGCCAGGTGCCCCTTACGTGTTCTTTTAATATATGGGATACCAGTTGGGATGCCTGCATGGCTCAGTCAGTTAAGAGTCTGACTCTTGGTTTTGACTCAGGTCATGGTCTCAGGGTCCTGGGATGGAGCTCACGTTGGTCTTTGCGGGGAGTCTGTTTCCCCTCCCTCTCTCCCTTTGCCCCTCCCCCTGCTTGTGCACACACGTGCTCTAAGATAAATCTTTTAAAAAATAATATAATAGCAGATAATCATCTGTATTAAGTGAAATTTTGTATGAAAGAAACTTACGAATACGAAGTACTGAACTGAACCAAGTA
The DNA here is from genome assembly GCF_002288905.1 of Enhydra lutris kenyoni. Taxonomy (NCBI): domain Eukaryota; kingdom Metazoa; phylum Chordata; class Mammalia; order Carnivora; family Mustelidae; genus Enhydra; species Enhydra lutris. The sequence goes on along the minus strand of NW_019154088.1, from coordinate 33,642,979 downwards.
TTTGCTGTTATTTATTCTGAACCAAATTTCAATCATTAGAAACTGAGACCACACTTGGAATAATGATTTGCATAGTTTATAATGTTAGCATTGTCAGACTGTATTTTCATTGGAAGCATTCATTCATTTTGATTGAAAAGAGAATCAAATATAGCCTGCATCCTTTGGCAGCCTATTCCAGTGTAAAATGAATTTTTAATCTTGGTAACTACAGTTGACCCTTGAACAACACAGGAGTTAGAAGTAATGCCCCTCTCCCATGCAACTGAAAAATCCATGTAGAACTTTTGACTCCCCCAAAAACTTAACTACTCATAGCCTACTGTTGACTGGAAGCTTCACATAAACAATAACATAGCTAACACATATTTTGTATATGTTTAACATACTATAATTCGTAAAAATGGAGCTAGAGAAAAAATGTAACTGAGAATCATCAGAAAAGGAAATGCATTTACAATATACTGTATTTATCCAAAATATCTACGTCTGGCTGGACCCATGCATTTCTGATCTGTGTTGTTCAAAGGTCAAATGTATTTAGGTTTGGGCACTTTTTAAATCTACTCTTTCAAAGGTCTTACTTGCTTTTGTATTATTAAGGAGCTATCAATCCTACAATATGAAAACTACCACTATTTGAAACACAGGCTAATGCTTCATTTTCGTAGTCAGACTTTCACCAGCTGTAAAAAACCTATAGTACCTAACATAGATTCAGGTTCAGGTTAAGTACTATAATAAAATAACCATCTGATTTTAATTAAGTATAAAATAAAGGGCTATTTTAGTTTAATATAAATGAGACAAATTTGAAGCTATTCAACAAAAAACCTAAGAACTAGTAATTTTAAATTGCCACTAACCTAGAAAAAGGTTTCATAAACATACAAGATTAAGAGCTCATACATTTCATTTACCTGAATTGTTTTAATCTTTTTTTTTTTTTTTTTTTACGATTTTGTTTATTAGAGAGAGGGAGATTGAGAGAACGAGTGGGAGGAGGGGCAGAAGGAGAAGCAGACTCCTTGTGGAGTAGGGGGCCCCACGTGGGGCTTGATCCCAGGACCCTGGGATCATGAACTGAGCTGAAGGCAGACACTTAACCAACTTGAGCCACCCAGGCACCCTTAAAGAGTTATTTTGTTTGTTTATTTAGAGAGGGCATGCGCATGTAAGCAGGGGGAGGTAGAGGGACAAGTGGACTCTGCACTGAGTGTGGAGCTTGAGCTCACAACCCTGAGATCATGACCTGAGCTGAAATCGAGTCCAATGCCCAACCAATTGAGCCACCCAGGCAGCCTGAATTGTTCTAATCTTTTTAAAATGTAGTTTACCTCCTTAAATGCCACTAGATCTTCTGAGTAATTTTACTACAAAAAGATGAAAAAACATGTACCTAATTCCTTGTAAATACTCATACAGTATACCTCGTAATATAGAAGTATTTTCATCTATTCCAGTAAATTTTAGCACAATTTCACTGTCATTCTGGATGACTATTTCTTTAATATGACTAATTCTTCAAAACTGAACCTCCCCCACCCACCACCCATCTTAAATCCAGGGTATAAAAGGTTGACCTCTATATTGGAAATGAAGTTTGTCATTATCTTGACTTTGGAAGCATTTATGTTTTTAGTTGGAGCTGAGTTTGCATTTAAACCAAGACCATACATCACCACCAATTAAAAGACAATAGAAAAGTTTAGGATACTTAACATGTATTCAAAGAATGCTGCATTAGTTTTGCCACTAATTTGCTATGTTGTTTGGATTAAACTCTGAGCCTCAGTTTCATTCTCTTTTAAGATGAGGGAGAGTGGGGCACCTGGGTGGCTCAGTCAGTTAGGCATCTGCCTTTAGCTCAGGTCATCATCCCAGGGTCCTTGGATGGAGTCTTGAGTCAGGCTCCCTGCTCCACAGGGAGTCTCCTTCTCCTTCTCCCTCTGCCTGCTGCTCCCCCTGCTTGTGCTCTACAGCCCCCTCTGTCAAATAAATAAATAAAATCTTTTTTAAAAAAGGGTGGGGAGAGAAGGAAAGGGGGATGGATAGCTGTTATGTACCTAAGGAATCTTTCAGTAAAATTCTGTGATTGTACATAGAGAAAAGGAGATTGCCTGTGTGTGAACTGGAAAGGAAAAAAACTAGAACAAAAAATTTTACATAAGCTCAAGTGCCAGCCTTGTATTTCACATCAAGATATAATAGAAATTTAGTGAATCAGATAGATTTCATTGTGTTTTTCTCTCACAGGATGAAATCTTTGATATGGTTAAACCAAAGGATCCTTTGAAAATCTCTCTTCAGGATTTAATCAACAGTAATCAAGGAGACACAGTCACCACCATTCTAATCGACCTGAATGGCTTCTGGACTTATGAGAACAGAGAAGCTCTTGTTGCAAATGACAATGAAAACTCTGCAGACCTTGACGATACATGATCTCTCAAAGACGAGACTGTGTTCATTAAGATAAGCTTGAATGCTGCACACAAAACCTTTCAAGCACAATCCTTAGAAATGGCCTAAATAAAACACTTTATATGCCTATAGAACACAACAAATGTTCTGGTTATTGGAATTTTGGTTGCAGTAGTTTGGAAACAATAGGACCAAATACGGTTTTAGGACGTATTAAATTCTTGTTGCACTTAGCTCAAATATAGCAAGTGTGATTTGATAAAGGTAGGAATCCACTTTAAATATGTATAATCTTTAGATATAAAGGAAGTTATCATGGGATATTTCTGACATTAGACATTAAGACATTAAATATTTGAGGGATAGTTTATATGTGGTCATTTAACCTCAAGTCTTCTAAAAGTATTCCCTGTATCAGAGATTATAAACTTCCCATTCATTAGAATAGAGCCATTTCATTTCTGGGTTAGTAGTGTTTGGAGATGATATCTCTTTTTATAAGATATTTCAGTAAAAAGTATTCAAGTTACTCTTTCACTTTAATTAAAATCACTGGTATAAAATAATCTGTCTAGCTTTATTAACCAGTACCAGGGTCACATTTTATAAAACTCAACCCCATTTTGTTAAGGATTTTTGTTAGAGAATTTGTTAATTCAGTGTAAAGGTTCTCAATTATACTGTTGTTTCATTTTTTTTATGAGAAGAAAGATTAGAAGAGGGTAAAATAATCATGAACTATGATCCAGGGGGGGAATAGTAAATATAAAAGAAGGGTCAAAAGGGAAGGAAAAGTAAAAGAGGCTTAAAAATAAGACAAAACCATTTAATCGATTTCTGGGAAATTTTATAGTTTGCATAAATATAAAGATTTAATAAGGCACAGTGAATAACTATATAAACATTACAAACTGGCCACTGTTGGACAATTAAGAGAAAAGTGAAATTTAAGAAACAAAACTTTCATAATCTTCCTTCTACAAGCAGAAAGGTTCTAGGTAAACTTTCAGATCTAGTGCCTCTAGGGAAAAGATCATTATTAGATATGCATGCCTTCACTGGATAACCCAATAAATACTTGAGATGGAGGTCCTATCTCGAAGTTAAAAACAAATTAGAGGGAAGAGGTCAAGTTAGCATGTTTTAGAGCTTCTGGTAAACTATAATTTATGGTAACATTAATTACATGATCTGAAGCTTAATCCTTTACTAAATTAAAGAATTTACAGCCATGACCAAAAAAATTACCATCACATACCATGCATGAACTACCATACCACAGATCCATATAACTGAAGATTCCAAGTGAAAAATTATCTTTCCTAAATCTTTCAGATTTCAGTTGAAGAACTTAGTGGCCAGATGTTCATGTTCACTGATAACAGATTTCTGTAATAGGACCACTGTACCTTTGTTCGAGGAGTTTCTTTGAAGCTACATTTTATATAAAAATATTTAAGATTGACAGTTTAATGCTGCTTAGAACCACCATTAATCTCTGAAAGCTCTTAAGTCTGTGAATAGGCTTTTAAGAGCAGCATTTCGAAATACTCCACACAAGAATTCTTCCTTACCCACATTTAGTTATAAATCAAAATCATACAGATCTCTCATAAGATTATGAGCGCATATTTAGGAATATTTTCAAACTTAGTTTCATATTATACTTAAGTAAGTGTTGCCAGTACCACAGTGGGCTCTAGAGAGCTGACCACACCTGACCTATCCACTCTACTGTTGTTAACTTCAAAGAAGAGAATGATTGGTGACTTCACTATGCTACTGTGGCACTTGGTACAATATTAACAGTAGCCCCTGAAGGGTCAAGTCTTCATCTGTCCCTCACCCTACCATCCTCCCTCCAACTACTTGGCCCACAGGAAACACTCAGGGTCCACTGAGTCACAAAACCAAGATGCCATGTGGATAATCACTGGATGTTACCACTTGAATACAAATACATTAATAAATACATCTCGTAACTAGTGTTTTTAACGTAATGTTCAAAGTTAGTTATTTAATTTGAATAACTGCTGAAAAAGAATGTAAGATTAAGTAACCTGCATCAAAAAATGGAAACCCATCTTAGAACTGGTGTTACAAACTCACTCACCTTTTCATAAAATATTCTCAAGGAAAGAAAAATCAAAGTGCTTTTGTCTTGCTCCTTTTATTACACACTCAGTGAACCATCCTTAGTATGAAATTAATGGTTAGATTTATAAATGTAAGACAACATGAGAAAATCTAGGGGGGGAGGAATCCTTATTTCAGTCTGAGACTAGAAAGATCAGCTCCAGTTAGTAATTTAAGTATTTTTTTTCTTACAAACACCAATAACAGACAAGCTTGATAATTTAACACGTAATTGGCAATTAGGGCTCTAGAATGTCCTTAATTTCTTTAAAGAACATTTTAAAGCCAAAGCCCTAATGTGACACACAGAAAAAGCGTAGTATAAATGATCAAATTTCAGATCTGGCTTTTGCTAGATAGAGCCTAAGAATGAAGAAACATTTTTCCCTTTCCAGATAATAATTTAAAATATACATAATTGTATTAAGTCCCACTGAATAAAGAATGTGAAAGTTCCTGATATTATAAAAACCCTAGAGTTTGAAGTCTGATAGTCATTCTATGGTGGGACAGAAACTGGATTTTGTTTGCTTTCCATAATTACTTCACAGTCTCCCTCCATTTCAAAATTGAGATTGACAAATGAACTGGATGCCACTGTTTCTGGCTGATCCCTCTGGACTATGGAATCAGCCTGCAGTTTATTCTGCTGGTATTGTCTTTCTGCTTCTTCAGGCATTCTGTTTTCTTCTTCTTCTTCTTCTTCCTAAAAAGAGGAAATAATCAAGAATAGATGAAATATAAATGCCTAAAAAGAATAGTATTTGTTCCCCACTTTCAACTGCTTGTGCCTTTTTTTAAAAACTAAAACAATAGTGACATGTCCAATTCAGTCTCATCTAATTAAGCCAAGACATACCTCCTTGTCCTGTGTTCCCAAACTGAAATGGGAACTATCATATGTCATTTTAAGGAAAGGGAAGTCATTTTTAAGTATGGTACAGCACTGCTTAGATGGGTCCTGAATTAACTTTGACAGAGGCTATATCTTTCAGATAAATTCTAATCTAAATAAAAAATAGCTAAACACTGCATCACTTCAATTACAGGGTATCAGCCTATTCAGTGGAATGGGGTGGTCCAGTCACCAAATGGTATAACATGGTTAATGTTCCCCAAAGCAGCTAGTATACAGATAATTTCTAGGTCCAGAACTTCTAAATTCTTGGAGGAAGTGAGCATTGTATTGGTCAATGCTGTATGGGTACTCAGTACAGAGTAGGTAACCAGTCAAGATTAATATAGAGCTTGCTTGAGAGAACACAAGAAAGAGAGACACTGGGGAGTCTATTACAATAGTCCAGATGAGGTATTGAGGCTCTAAACATGGCTGGAAGTGTTAAAAACACTCATTTGTTCATAAAAGGAGTTTTGAAACCATATAACAAATATAAAGTCAGCTGTCTTTTCCAGATGCATGGCCAGCCACTTCCCCAGTGCACTCTGCTCCAGTGATAAAGGACTATTCCCGCCACTTCTCCAAATACACAACTTATCCTCATGCCTCTACATTCTCACTTTAGCTGAATTCCCCTCCCCATTTGCTCGAAGAATAATATAAGATTCTAATATTTATTTTGTGTTCACCAATATACACTGGGTGCTGCTCTAAGCATTTTACATATCAACTCATTTTATCCTTAGAGCCACCCTGAACACAGATGCCCCAATTTTCCTCATTATAAAGATGAAGAAACTGAGGCTTACAAAAGTTAAGTATCTTGCACCGACGGTTTTCAAAGTTAGAAATGGGGCAGTCAGAATTTGAATTCAAACCCTTTGGTTCTTCAGCCTATGCTCTTAGGAGCTAAACTTTTTTCAAGGCTAAACTCATTTCACCCCGACCCTAAAACCTCACTACATTTGCAGACAAATTGCCTCACCTCTTTGTTCCTTAACACCTGGCACTTACACATTTCTAGTACTTGTAATTTTCCATGCTTCAAATCCTCCACTTCTCCTATATCCAGTCTATAGGTTCTAAGTACAGAGACTGTCTAATTTCCTCATCTGAAAACTGTAATAATAATCCAAAGAGAGATGTATGAAGATTAAATAAGATCATATATAAGGCACCTCACATAACACCTAGCCCAATGAAATCCAGCTTAGTCTCACACCAAGATCCTAGGGAAATTTCAGTTTATAAACATATAAATTAAAAACATCTAACTTGATTAATTAGTAACCCTACAATGAAATGCCTACCCTAAGGGAGCTCTCTCTTTTGGGCGGCTAGAGAGGATATATATGCTCATTACACAACCCATTAAGTCCATAGTAAATCAAACTGAAGCAAAAAAAATGTAAAAAGGAGACACACCTCCTTCTTCATCCGGTAATACTCATCAATGGCATATTGGTACTTTGGGGTGCTGATGCCCAAAACAGATGCAATCTTCTCTCCAAGAAAGTCACACACTGAAGATACAAAAGTTAAATGGCAAAAACCAAACAAACACAAAAACGCAAAAGTTAAATGGCTTATATAATTCCATAAACATTTCTTGAGTACGTTCTATGTGCAAGGCACTCTAAGAATACAAAAGTTATATCCCTGCTCTCAGGGAGATTATGAACACTCAGTGCATCTCTTCTGTGTATCTTCCTCGATTTCCTCAAGAGGCACTAGTAGCTCCTTCTGGGTTCCCAACAACACTCTGCTCATATCTCTAATTATACATGTATCACCATGTATTATAATTATCTATTACATGTCTACTTTTTCAAGAAAAAACAGACTTAAAGAGTTGGGGCATCATTAGACTCTAAGGGAGGAATGGCTTGCACTGTAACATTCCCTGAGGGCCTGCCACATGCCAGGCACTGTGAAAGGTTAGACTCAGAGGGGCTGACGAAGCAGATTCGAAAGGTAATCCAGGTCTGAAAGTGAAGATTTTCCTTACACCACACTACCTAGTAATATTGAGTGCTCAGTAAATGTTTCTTGAATGAATTACTATTCAAAATTACCTATAATAAAAAGCAGAAAATGATAAGCTATTGCAGAGTTGAAATTGAAAATAGAGGAAAGCTTTATAATTTAAAACCTATATTTAAAATTAGCATGATTAGGGGCGCCTGGGTGGCTCAGTGGGTTAAAGCCTCTGCCTTCGGCTCAGGTCATGATCCCAGGGTCCTGGGATCGAGCCCCACATCGGGCTCTCTGCTCGGCAGGGAGCCTGCTTCCTCCTCTCTCTCTCTGCCTGCCTCTCTGCCTATTTGTGATCTCTGTCTGTCAAATAAATAAAAAAATAAAATCTTTAAAAAATAAAATAAAATAAAATAAAATAAAATTAGCATGATTAACTCATATGTTGATAGTTCCTTTCCTTCAATGACTTAGTTGTAGCTCAACTTAAGATATGAGGTATTAATGAAATTAAAAATAAATGAATTGTATAATACAGGCTCTAGAATAGTCAAACAGACTAAGAACAGTATCAGTACAAAACCATGTAACAAAATAGCAAAATAGTTGCTAACACAGAAGGTCCAGAAACATAAAAATTAATTTAAAATAAATTAATAAAGCCATTTTTCAGTTCTCTAAAAAAACCCCACCATTTGAAAGTGAAGAATGTTTTGAAGTGAAGTACAAGTTAGATTAATATCCAATGCTAGCTAGCTGCTGAGAACAGAGTGATTAACCCCTAATGTTTCTCCTTCACTTTGGAAACACCCCATTTGGTAAAGTTCTTGTTCTTGCAGCATATTATAACAGTTATACAATATTCAAACAGAAAAGTAATACCTGAGAGGGTTGATGTGGCAGCTCGGAGCATGTAAAACCATAAGTAGGGGCCCCAGGTGAGTTTTGTCTGCAACGAGAAGTCAGGTTAGCAACATTCATACCTAAACCCATTGGGTATATTTAGGCCAGAATGAAACAATCAAGTATTTGGCTGGCGCATAGAATATTCTATAGATAGTACTACAGACTACAATCCAATTAAAAATTTAGAAGCTTTAGAGACAGCATTCCACAAAGACTTTTTATATTTACCCATATAACTATAATATTTACCCTAAGTCTGTGGAATAACCAAAGAAAGCAGCAGCAACTAAAATGGAGTTGGTATGAATTGACAATCTACAGCCTCTTCTCCTGTCTTGCTGCTTTTTTGTCTTCATTGTTCATAAGCACAATATCACAGAGAGTATGCAATAAATAGAAAGGAACCTTAAGAAATCATACAATACACCATACTTATAGTACAGCGAGGAAATTAAGATTCAGAGAAAGTAAGCAGGATAAGTAAGAGCACATCAAATGAACTTTCAATGATGGGAAAACAAGTGACCAGTAAATGGCAAGGTGAGTATTTTGCTTCTTTAAGGATTAAGAAGGGCCTGGGGCGTTTGGGTGCGTTCGCCCTGGGCTCAGGTCATGATCCCAAAACTCCTGGGATGAAGTCCCACATCGGGCTCCTTGCTCAGCAGGGAGCCTGCTTCTCCCTCTGCCTCTGCCTGCTACTGCTTGTGCTCACTCTGACAAATAAATAAATAAAATCTTAAAAAGGATTAAGAAGGGCCTAGACTATATACCCCAAGACAAACTCCGTGTGCATTTAGTAAAGCAGGACAAATGGCAGAAGGCAATCTACACTGCACAACTCCACTATTAATCTTGGTGCTGTCATTGCCATAGAACACTTCTGTGAAGCTTGCCACACAGACAACAGTTTGCTTCTGTGGATGAAATCAGTAATAAAAGCATGCTTCATTGTACTAATATTTCTGTTTACCAAAATATAATATAGATCAATCAAATAATATTAATAGTATTATTATTTTAATATTGTTTCCAGGAAGGAGAAAAATGATGAAATTATACATAATATTCTTAGCTAAGATATACATTCATGATTATAAGGTATTAAAACAGAAAACACAAGAATATCTGTAAGACTGGGTAGATGGACTAAAGAGAAAAGGGGGAAACACACAACAGTCTTCCCATGAAAAGCAAGTACGCTGACTTCTGTGATAGTATTCTTGAAAAGAAACGGAAGTGAGTTAGCTCTTTTATCTCTATCTACATAAGAATGAGTGTCCAAGTAAACAAATACCTTCAACTAAGAAAATACTGTATATTTATGACTCTCTCAATCAAATCCACTGTATCTTCTATATTCAAAGCTGGAAGCATCTCTCTTATGTGGGGATAAGGGTTATTTTAGGGATTCTGTTTAAGATGTTCTCATCTAGGGCAGGGCAAAGAGGGTCATCATCTCTGCTCCTTCTGCTGACGCTCCCATGTTCATGATGGGTGTGAACCATGAGAAGTATGACAACTCCCTCAAGATTGTCAGCAATGCCTCCTGTACCACCAACTACTTGGCTTCTTTGGCCAAGGTCATCCATGACAACTTCGGCATCGTGGAGGGACTCATGACCACCATCCATGCCACCACCACCCAGAAGACCATGGAGAGCCCCTCTGGGAAGCTGTGGCGTGACAGCCAAGGGGCTGCCCAGAACATCATCCCTGCTTCCACTGGTGCGGCCAAGGCTGTAGGCAAGGTCATCCCTGAGGTGAATGGAAAGCTCACCGGCATGGCCTTCCACATCCCCACGCCCAACATGTTGGTCGTGGATCTGACCTGCCGCCTGGAGAAAGGTGCCAAATACGATGACATCAAGAAGGTATTGAAGCAGGCATCAGAGGCCCCCCTCAAGGGCATCCTGGGGTACACTGAGGACCAGTTTGTCTCCTGCGACTTTAACAGTGACACCCATTCTTCCACCTTCGATGCAGGGGCTGGCATTGCTCTCAACGACCACTTTGTCAAGCTCATTTCCTGGTATGACAATGAATTTGGCTAGAGCAACCAGGTGGTGGACCTTATGGTCTACATGGCCTCCAAGGAGTAAGAGGCCCTTGGACCACCAGCCCCAGCCAGAGCAAGAAGAAGAGAGAGGCCCTCAGCTGCTGGGGAATCCCTGCCCCAATTTATCCCCCAAAACACTGAGAATCTCCCAACCTCCACTGTTTCCATCCCAGACCCCCTGAAGAAGGGGAGGGGCTTGGGGAACCCTACCTTGTCATGTACCATCAATAAAGTATACAGTACCCAGCCAAAAAAAAAGCTCTCGTCTTGGTGTTTACCTTACGGTTTTTATAGCAAACAGGACAGTGCAGTAATATAGGGAATGGAACCAGTTTCTGTAACACATGATAATGGCAGGGCCAATAAACTACTTAGAAAAGGATTAAGCAGGCTTTTGAAGGAAAGCATATATTTCTCAGTGGACCAATTCTCCTGGAGTTGTTTCTAGAGAGAACAATTGCTGATATCCATGCAGTGACTACCAAAGAGTCAAACCTGCTCCAGAGCTGAGGAACTGGTTAAGGATCCCTGAATAACATCTATCATTATCACACACAATTACACAGAATGAATGCATGGGGCTCTTTGTTTAGACACTGATCTTACTGAATTGAAAGGACAGATGACTCAAGAGCCTACACTGGAACCTTGCCACCACTGCCAGCATCACCACCACGCCACTACCCCAGTAACAAGAGAAATGGGCCAGATCTTGGTCTTCAAGACTTCCAGTTTATGGTGCAAACTTAAGCTGATTCATTTTTTCTCCAAAAACTTAAGTATCTATCCCTACCTGAATAACTGAGTATCCACCCCTTCCTTAATAAGAACTATTCAGACTTGCTATCTTTTTTTATTTTTAAACAACTTATTTTTTTTTTTTAAGATTTATTTATTTATTGGGACACCAGGGTGGCTCAGTTGGTTAAGCCGCTGCCTTTGGCCCAGGTCACTCGGTCCCTGGGATCGAGTCCGCATCGGGCTCCTTGCTCGGCAGGGAGCCTGCTTCTCTTGCTGCCTCTGCCTTCCTCTCTGCCTGCTTGTGTGTGCTCTCTCTCTGACAAATAAACAAATAAATAAAATCTTTTTTTTTTTAAGATTTTATTTATTTACTGACAGACAGAGATCACAAGTAGGCAGAGAGGCAGGCAGAGAGAGAGAGGAGGAAGCAGGCTCCCTGCTGATCAGAGAACCCGATGCGGGGCTCGATCCCAGGACCCTGAGATCATGACCTGAGCTGCAGGCAGAGGCTTTAACCCACTGAGCCACCCAGAAACCCCTAAACAACTTATTTTTAAATTACAAAAGTAATGCTTATTTTTTGTGGAACACTCAAGAAAATGGAGCAAAGTATAAGGAAAATAAAAGTCACCCATTTTTCTATCACCTGTAGATAATTATCACTAATATTTGAATATATTTTCCAAGTCTTTTCCTAAGCATGTATGTTTTTACAATACTGCTATATTTTCTCTACCCTGCTGTTTTCCCCCATTATAATACTTGTATTTAACCAAAAGGACTGAAATCAGGACCTCCAAGAGATATTTCCACTTCCTTCTTCACTGTAGCATTACTCATAACAGCCAAGATGTAGAAGCAACCTAAATGTCCACTGATGAATGAATGGATAAAGAAAATGTGGGAATACATATAATGGAAAATGCAGCCTTAAAAAAAAGAAGGAAACAACATAGATGAACCTTGAGGACATTATGTTAATAAAATAAGCCAGTCACAGAAAGAGAAATAGTGAATGACAGAACATCAATCAGCATTTCTGCTCCTGCCCCCAAGCCACCTATTACTGAGACTGTTTCAGGTGAGTGCAGTTGACAGGTGTGGACTCCCTCCTTCTTCTGTCAGCTCCCGTTGATGGAATGGTAGAGCCAGTGAGAACCCTAGGGCACTGACAGTCTCTGTTCATGAAGCAGCAAAAAACCCCCAAAAAGATCTAAGGCTACTGCTCCCCACCTCTACCAGCACTCAGCTCCTAAACCAGGGCTGTCACTCAGGAATGCAACACTGTGCCTACCCCCAACTTCAGAGCTCTGGCTAAGAGATTTTGCCCAGGAGGAAAAGTAAGCCATAAAACAGCTCCTAATCTGTTCTCAAATGAACTGACTTCATTTGCAACAGAGCTGCAACCAAGGCCAAAGGGTGCTCTCAAAATCAGCGGAGACTGTGTTAAGAGGTAATTGAGAGGAAGTTCTTAGATTCCCTGAAGATGCAGGCTAAACTAAAGGCCAGCTAGTTTGTAGCAGAGAAGAGGAGGTGGGGAGGAGACAGACTTCACTAAAATAATCCAGCAGTCACTAAACAAACAAACAAAAAAAACCAAAACACAAAAAAACAAGCAAAGAACAAGGGGGTGGGGTGGAGAGGGTAAGGGCAGTATTGAGAGTTGTTGTAATATATTGTCTAAAATGTACAAAAAAATTAAGAGACATACAAAGAAACAGAAGTATGCTATACACAGGAGGAAAAGCAGGCAATAGAATCTACACATGAGTGACTAGATGCTGAATTTAAAAGAAAAAAATGTCAAAGCAACTTTTATAAGTATGTTCAAAAAACTAAGTAAACCATAATTAAAGAAATAAAGTATAACAATGTTGCACTGAATGGAGAATATTAAGAGATAAAAATTATTAATGGAGAGGCACCTGGGTGGCTCAATTAAGCATCTGACTCCTGATTTTGGCTCAGGTTCCTGAGATGGAGAGCCCCAGGTTGTAGGGCTCCACTCAGCAGGGAGTCTGTTTATTTCACACTTCCTCTCCCTCTACTCCTACCCCCATGCTCACATTCTCTCTCTCCCTAAAATAAATAAATAAATAAATCTTTAAAAAATTATTAACAAGAACCAGATGGAAACTTTGGAGTTGAAAATTGCAATAAATGAAATGAAAAATTCAGTAGAAGGGGCTTAATAGAACAAAAACACAAAAATGAAGGGAACAGACAACTCAACAATAACAGGTGGAGACTTTGACCGCCCATTTTCAATAACAAACAGGACAACCAGGCAGATCAACAAGGAGACTTGAAAAACACTATAAGCCAACCAGACCTAACAGACACCTACAGAATACGTGACCTAACAATAGAACCTACATTCTCCTCAAGTATAAACAGAACATTCTCCAAGACAGACCACATGCTAGGCCATAAAACAAACTTCGATTTAAAAGGAGAAATAATACAAGTATCTTCTTCAACCACATGGGGTGAAATTAGAAATCAAGAATGGGGCATCCAGGTGGCTCAGCTGGTTAAGTGTCCAACTCAGCTCAGGTCTTGACCTCAGGGTTATGAGTTCAAGCCCCACACTGGGCTCCACGCTGGGTATGGAGCCTACTAAAAACAAGAAAAAACAATCAAGAACAGAAAACATAATGTGAAAACTTAACAAATATATGGGAAGTAAATAACATACTCTTAAATAACCAATAGATCAAAGAAAATACTTTGAGATGAATGAAAATGAAGGTGTAACATACAAAACGTATGAGATGTACCTAAAGCAGTTCTTAAAGGGAAATTCACAGCTAATTAAAGAAAAAAGATAACCTTCCACCTTAAAACACGGGAAAAAATAAAGCAAACTAGACCTAAAACAAGCAAAAGGAAGGAAATAAAGACTAGTGTGAAAACTAATGAAATGGAGAAAGAAACAAGAGAAAAAAACCAGTGAAACCAAAAGCTGGTTCTTGGAAAAGATCAACAAAATTGGCAAACCTTTTGCTAAAGTAAACTGACCCAAGAGAAAAGAAGGAAAACCCAAATAATTAGAATCAGAAAAGAAAAAACAAAAAGGACTATAAAGGAATACTATGAACAACTACGTGACAACAAATTTGACAGCATATGAAATAAACAAAACTACCAAAATGGACTTAGAAATAAGACAATTTAGGAATCAAAAAACCATACACAATGAAAAGCCTAAGCTGCTTCACAGGTAAGGTCTACCAAACATTTAAATAAGAATTAATACCAATTCTTCACAAAATCTCCCCAAAGAACCAACCAACAAAAAACCCAGAAGAGGAAGGAACAGTTCCCAACTCATTTTATGAAGCTAGTATTACTCTGGAACCAAAACCAGACAAAGACATCACAAGAAAATTATAGACCTATATTTTTTTATGAGTATGGGTGCAAAAATTCCCAATAATTACTAGCAAACTAAATCCAGCAACATATAAAAAGAACTATATACCATGACCAAGTGGGTTTTATCCTAGGAATATAAGGCTAGTTTTGCAGCCAAAAATCAATCAATGTCGCCATTATCAACAGAATAAAGAACAAGAAAGTTCTTCAAATGTTTAAATATAGTTAGCATATGACCTGGCAATTCCACTCATAGGTACATAGCAAAGAGAAATTAAAAACTGTATCTAAATGTTCACACCAGCATTACTCATAGTAGCCAAAACGTAGAAATAGCCCAAAAATCCATATACTGACAAATGTGGTATCTCAAAAAAAGGAATGAAATTCTGACATATGCTATAACATGTATGAACGTTGAAAACATGCTAAATCAGGGGCGCCTGGGTGGCTCAGTGGGTTAAGCCGCTGCCTTCGGCTCGGGTCATGATCTCAGAGTCCTGGGATCGAGCCCCGCATCGGGCTCTCTGCTCTCTAGGGGAGCCTGCTTCCTCCTCTCTCTCTGCCTGCCTCTCTGCCTGCTTGTGATCTCTCTGTCAAATAAATAAATAAAATCTTTAAAAAAAAAAAAAAAAAAAAGAAAACATGCTAAATCAAAGAAGGCAGTTACACAAGATCACTGTTATGTGATTTCATTCTATGAAATGTCCATAATAGGAAAATCTGTAGAAAGAAAGTAGATGATGATTATTAGGAGTTGGGGAGATGAAGGATAATGTACAATAACTAAAGGGTACTGAGTTTCTTTTTGAGGTGATGCAAATGTACTAAAACTGACTGTGGTAATGGTTGTGCACATCTATGAATACACTAAAAGCCACATCACTATAACTTTAAATCGGTGAATTGTATGCTATGTGAACTGTATCTCACTAAAGCTTGTTAAAAAAAGTAAATTTTTAGGCACATAGGAAGGATGCATTTTTTTTTATGCAATGCTTTTATTTTTTAATGCTCAAAAATAATAAAATTTATTTACTTATTTAATAAATAAAATTTATTTAATAAAATTTATTTATTTATTTAATAAACAAAATTGAAGATTTTATTATTTGAGAGAGAGAGAGTATGTGTGAGAAGGGAAAGAGCAGAGAGAGAGACAAGCAGACTCCACACTGAGTGTGGAGCCCAATGCAGGGCTTGATCCCACCACCCAGAGATCATGACCTAAGTCAAAACCAAGAGTCAGATGCCCAAATGACTCAGCCACCCAGGCGCCCCAGTATGCAATGCTTTTCGTATCGCTTTCTATGTAATAGCAACTACTGAGACAATGATTTTTAAAAACATACAGACAGATACCAATGTATACCGACAAATAAGAACTAACCCCTTCAAAGTAATTTAAAAGAAAAATACTTATTCCAACAATTCTCCCAGTGCACGAAACACCTCTGTAATATTCTGCATGCATTTGGAAATGCCATCAGAGTATACTGCATGGTCCTTTGAATAAATTCCATAGTAGAGACTCTGGATCTAATTTTTTTTTTAATAACCAAAATCTATCAAAAGACAAATCTGATGAATACTAGTAATAACATTTTTAAAATCAAATACAAATTAATAATTCTCTATCCTGCTACCCTTCTTTAGAGCACTTTACAGTCTGGTAATTATAATATGTACTTATTGCCTGTCTTCCCACTAGCATATAAGAGCAAAAATTTTTGTTGCCTGTGGCTGCATCACTAGTGCCCAAAACAGTACCTACTAGAAAGTCAGTAAATACTGATCAACTAAACACTTCAAAGACTACTTAGAAGGACAACACTCCTTTTAAAGAATGTACAGCTTGTCCTATAATTTTATAGTTACATCATGTATAATTTAGAAATACTTAAATTTAGCTGATGAGGCACATAAAGTTAAGAACCATAGATTCCTATCTTCCAGTCAAAACTTGAGGCAATAATGTAAAAAAGAACTAATGAATCCCAAATTTTAGGTGGAAACTACTACGGCAGCATAATCCTTAATTCAAAGGGACTGAAATCCAAGCACTCTCTTTAGTAAGATAAATCTTAAAGAAACTTAGCCACACTGAAAAGTACTCTGACACTCAAGCTATTTAAGACTACTGAAATGCGGGAGTATTTCCATCCATGTGTGTAAAAATACTGTTTTCTATCCAAATCATAATGTATACTTTTATAACCAAAATATAGTTGATTTAAACCTCAAAAGACCCCTTTCATTTGATGTTTAAGGGGAAACAAATCAATTTTAAAAACTATTGACAGTGCCTTCTTAGCACCCTAGGCAGTGTGGGAGTCTCATAAAAAACTATTGACAAGGGGCGCCTGGGTGGCTCAGTGGGTTAAGCGTCTGCCTTTGGCTCAGGTCATGATCTCAGGGTCCTGCATTGGGCTCTCTGCTCAGCGGGGAGCCTGCTTTCCCCTCTCTCTCTGCCTGCCTCTCTGCCTACTTGTGATCTCTCTCTCTGTCAAATAAATAAATAAAATCTTAAAAAAAAAAAAAACTATTGAAAAGAGCATCAAACTTACAGGATCAACAGTAGGCAAAACATCTTTCTTCTCCGGGCCATCAACTTCATCTTCATCTGTGCTGTATTCTTCCATGGTTTCACCACTAACAAAGTGAATGACTCTCCTCGGGACTTTCTTCTTCTTTCCTATAACTCCCAGTTCTACATTTTCAAAGCCTCTTTCACTATTCATCTAATGATGATAAATTAAGATAGTAAGTTTCAAGTGAAGTTAATTTTCTTTCATATGGCAAAAAAATTTCTTGATTGCTTTATTTTAGGGAATAAAGAAACAGAAACCAATCCTTAATGTTTTTTTTAGAAAGTAAGATATCATACACACACAGGAATATCAATAACATAAATGTAGAGTTTAATGAATAATAAAGCAAACATCTACATACCTTCTACAGAGGGTAAAAAATAGAATTTAACCAAATAAACTTTTTTGAAGTCAACGGCTAAGAAATCAAGCACCACACTTCAAACAGAGCAATTCCAATGCTTATAATATGCGAAGATACTCTGGACATCAATCGTTTTAAAGAATAATGCTAATTACAGATCAATGCGTAGTATCAAAAGATATCATATAGATGCACATGTACATATATTAGAGACATCAAATAAAATACCAGTTCATGGCAAGGAACTTTCCTAAACCTTAGGATCTGGGATTAGCTACTTGTGAACAAAACAAAACCCATTCGATTAACTCTGCTTCTCTCCTCTTCTCAAAACAGGAGTTCCAAATTAAAATGGCACCAAAAGTGAGCAAAACTATAAAGGGAAGGGTAGACTCTGAGGAGAAAGCATCCCCAGTGAAGACATTTAAACTGAAAAAATGTTTCATAGCACTGTGCAGTCCAAATAAAACTCACTTGTAAATCAAATCTAGAAAACAACCCACTAAGTGTTCTATCTTTGAACTTTCAAATTTCTTAGTCAATAACACATAGGTGACAACAGAGTTTTCCTGATAGTAAGATTTGCCTACCGCCACACCACCCTGAGCAGGCCTGATCTTGTCTGATCTCGGAAGCTAAGCAGGGTCATGCCTGGTTAGTACTTGGATGGGAGATAGTAAAAACATTTTACAGATTTTAGTGCAATAGTCTATGGAATTCTAATTACAGCCAAAGTTAATTCCTAGGGATATACTAACTTTACCTCAAATATAAACCCATGTTCCCAAATCAAGGTAAATGCATATTGTGGGAGCAGACAAAGAACTTTTCACTGTTATCTTGCCTAAGAAAGCCTTTATTTCATCTCCTTACTAGAGTACTTCAAAAAGGCATAGTACAATTATGAAGAAAAACCCAGCAAGTGGTTACTCCTAGGGATAGGTACTGAGATGGGGGAGGAGGTAGGGGAAAGGGAGTAGTTATTCTTTTTTGTATTTTGTTATTTTTTGTTTTGTGAAGAGAATATGTTCATGTATTACTGATAAAATTTTAAAACTAAACCAAACAAAATGATACAGGACTATAGGACTGCCACAATTAATTGGAGTCCACATTGGTGGGATTTTCTAGGATGGTCCAGAGTTCAAAAATTTTGTCCTCTATAAGGATTCTTACACTTGTGGGTATGACCACACAATTTAAACCCATGAATGGTGTTCAACCAATAAAAAAGAAAGTTCTTTGAACTGCAGTTGCAGAGATATATTGATAAAAACAGAGATAAAAACTGCAAAGTTATACTGATAAAAACAGTGGACTAGAACTGCCCAGTTATGCAAATATAAGTAACTTCATTTTTGTATTATTTCCTCTTAATCCTTTTAGTTTATTTTTAGAAAATATATATAGCTCTCTGTTCTTCACTTCCCGAAGGTAAGTTTCAGTCATTAGCCACGATGTGAATACAGGTATATCCAACCTAAAAAACACACGCAGTGGGGCATCTGGGTGGCTTACTTGGTTAAGGAGCTGGCTTCGGCTCAGGTCATGATCCCAGGGTCCTGGGATCAAGTCCCACATCGGGCTCCCTACTCAGCAGAGAGCCTGTTACTCTCTCTTCCTCTGCCTGCCTCTCTGCCTACTTGTGATATCTATCTCTCTGTCAAAATAAATAAATAAAAATCTTAAAAAAAAAAAACCACGCGCATTGCGACACTTGAACACACATCACTGACAGCAACTATAACTACTGTATAGTGAACTGAGATCATGAAAACCTTGAGAGCATGGGATATCTATGGATTAACCTGAAAAAACAAAAGCCACAGTTCTCCCTAGCCTGTCTTAAGAGTTCAAACAAATCCCAGCCCTTAATGAAGGAAGATCAGCCCATTTATAATATCCATAAACAAAATGAACAACAAACAGTCCACCATGAGGACACCTGGGTGGCTCATTCGGTTAAGCGTCTGCCTTCAGCTCAGGTCATGATCCCAGGGTCCTGGGATGGAGTCCCGTATCAGGCTCCTTGCTCAGTGGGGAACTTCTCCCTCTACCTGCCTATTCTCCTTGCTTGTGCTCCCCCCATCATCTCTCTGACAAATAAATAAATAAAATATTTAAAAAGAAAAAAAAACATGGTCCACCAAGTTCACCTGGTCCCCAGACATGGCGAGCCATTCCTACCCTATCATTTTTCCCCTTGAAATAAGATTTGATTTATGGCTGTTCTAACAACAATGTTTCCTTCTAAACCACTACTCAGGTCTGTGGATCCATTTAAAAGCAAGGGAAAGTCAGAGAAGTTGGGTTAGATCTCCAGTTGTCACACTATCTGGATGGATCTAATGCCAAAGCAACAGTTCCAGTCAGTGAAAATAGCTGAGACCTTTCAGGGTACATCACCATGGCCTGTTCCACCCCCATTAAAGCAGAAGCAGCTTCTCACTGTTCGCTCTAGTAATTTCTCATTGGATGAATTTTTCCTTTCTTAGACAAAGGCAAAGGAGAAGGGCTGTCTCTCATTGGCTCAACTACTTTACCTTCCCTAGACAACTTTAATAAATCAAAACATTCCAGCTGGATCATAACAATTAGTATAAACTTAGCTACTATCTCCATTAACTCTGACTCTTGGCTATATTCTTTCCAAAATATTTTTTTAAACCTACAAAGGTGAAGGCTGAAATATGATTCATAATCTTTTCTTATTTTTTTTAAAGATTTTATTTGTCAGAGAGAGAGAGAGAGAGAGCACACAAGCAGGAGAGGAAGAAACACTCTCTGCTGAGCAGGGAGCCCAATGTGGGACTCAATCCCTGGCGGGATCTGGCCCATAGGCCATAGTTCTGTCAACACCTCATCTTAAGGAAACGGACTGGCACATAAAAAATCTGTGAAAGACAATCTATGACATGTGATTCCGACCTCTACTTAGAGAAGAAAAAAGGGGAAACAGTGAAGGGCGGTAATGATGGCTAAAACCAACCAGAAAATTAATTTGGTGAAAAATTTTCCAACAATTATAAATGAAAGTTATTCTCTGAATTTTGCAAATGTTTCTTTCTTACAGATAAACAATAAACCTCTTAGTAAGAAAAATTTCAGTGTCAATATTACAAATTCCATTTTAACAAATTTTAAAGATGTGAAAAAAGAGGTTCCTAACTCCAGGAAATTAATAGATGCACTGTCAATTCACATTTTATCAAATTTTATGGTTAACCACCAGACCGTATATCTATTTATCTAGTTCCCTGGGGCCTGATTTCAATGGCAATTATCTTTTTATACACTTTCATAGAACTTCTTTAAAATATGTACTACATATCACGGATTTCATTCTGTATCACCTTCCCCAACTAGGTAGCTTGCAACATAGTAGTTGGCACAGTGTGTATCCTTCACTGCTATATCCTGTAGTCTATAGCTCTAGTACATCATAAGTTCTTGGTAGCAGAGGTGCTACATAAATGAATAAGTAGTGTACCGAAATTTTAACTTCTTTAATAAGACTGAGGCTCAGATTTTGGTTAAAAGTTTAGTCAAAGAACTTGCCTGATAAAATGTCACAATAGGTAGTGTATGGCTTGGTTTAAGGTGAAATTCTAAACACGGAGCCAAGCTCCTATTTCTAACTCTTTTCCCTACACGGCACTTGGAATTGCTCAGTTCTGACAAACTGATGAAGGACAACAGGCTCTCCATCCATCCAAGTCCCCACTTCACTGGCCTCTTTTCTTTTAC
This sequence comes from Enhydra lutris kenyoni, assembly GCF_002288905.1. Taxonomy (NCBI): domain Eukaryota; kingdom Metazoa; phylum Chordata; class Mammalia; order Carnivora; family Mustelidae; genus Enhydra; species Enhydra lutris. The sequence goes on along the minus strand of NW_019154088.1, from coordinate 33,621,764 downwards.
TGTACTCAAAAGCATGGATCTGGGGTTCCCAGAGATGTTTCTGCTTCAGAAATGTGAATGGGAGCAAAAAGGGAAAGTTAGAAAATAGTTTGTATGGTATGAACCCATTTGTGTTTAACACAAAAGAAGATATTATATATGCACAGGAAATCCCAGAATGATTACCAGACAAACTTACTTTTGGTGAATGTGAGATACTGCCCAGGGGAGTATTCCTATGACTTTCTACTTTCAGCTCAACGGTCTCCTTTAGTGTTTAGATATCTATTACTTTTTCAACTAAATATATGAAAATAACATAATATCACTAAACCAAAAGGAAGAACCTCTCTTCAAACAATACTTAGCTGATAAATCAATACAGGTATGTTTACTTTGCTATTAGAGCGATTCAAAGCTTGAAGCAGTGGTGAAAACAATTACAGAAACAGAAGGAAAAGTCAAATGGAAAATACACCCAGCTTTGTGTCAGAAACAGGTCTCAACTGAAAATAAAATGTGGCTCTCTAACCAATTTAGTGTTGCCACTGAATTCTTTCCTGCTGGTTACTTTCCTCCTTAAGTAGGAGAAAAACAAGAAATACCATATAAAAACTACCATGTGGAAAAGTTTTTGTTCATGCAAACTACATCTTATACTACAAAAGTTATACTCACATTCAGGCACTATTCCCTTCGGAATCTGTGGTTGGGGATGGGGGGGGTCAGTCTTACTGACATTCTGGTAGTTAGTCTCAAAAGTGAAGCCACTAAAAAGGCTTCATTTTCACTGAAGGAGGAAAAGATTTCTACATAGAAGCAACTCGGGTTTTTAATGGCCCATACTATATACTCCTGAGTTGGTTGCAGTTAAAGCAATTTCTTCATTAGCTTTACTTGGCCCAAGATTCTAAACTATTACTTTAGACTACCAAATCCAAAACAAAACAAACCTCTAAACCTTACCTAACTCTCTAAACTTAGACTAACCAACACAGTAACCATTAGCACCATCTGGCTAATGCTCCCTTAAAATGAGAATAGTTCAAACTGAGACGTGCAGTAGGCGTGACACGCATACACACACAGGATTTCTAAGACTTGTACCAAAAAGAGAATGTAAAATACCTCACTGTTAACTTTTCACATTAGTTACGTACTGAAGTTTTTTGTTATATTAGCTTAAACAAAATATTAATAATATGCATTAAAACATTAAAATGTATTTTTATTTTTTTTAATATGGCTACTAGAAAACATACAATTTACAACGTAGCTCCCATTATGTTTCTGCTGGGCAGCTCCGAGCCTCAGTTACCTCGCGGGTGAAATGGGGATCACGCCCACATCATGCAGAAGTTATTAGGATTAAGTGAAATAAAGCCTGTAAACGCTCAGCACATAGTTGCTATTAGCTAACCAAAGGGCACAAGCCAAGTCAGGCGCTTCCACCCGGAGAGGCTGAGAAGCGTCTGAAGCCGCCGCCACCTGGCTTCCAGTTACTCTGAGGACAGCCTTTCGGGGACACGCCTTCCTTCCTTGGCTCGCGGACCGAAGCTGGAATAGCACCCCCGGAAACCCCGCAGTCTGCAGCGCGGCCAGCGGAGGGGTTGGTGAGGGACGCCCGGCTGTGGGGAGGCGTCCGCCCCTTCCCCCCAAGCCGGTGTCTTTGGGCAGAGGTGGGGCTACAGTGACAAGGAACCCCGAAACGCATCTCCGGCGGGCGGCCTACTCGGGGGAAGGCCGGGCAGGCCAAGAGAGCAGCGGGCGGACGAGACAGACACGAGACGGGACTCCCCTAGCCCCAGCCTCCGCGCCGCCGCCTCTCTCGGCGGCCCCACTTACCTGCTGAGCCGATTCTCTGAACGTCGCGGCGGCCGCAGCTCCCGAAGCTGCAACCGCTCCTCCTCCTTCCGCAAGGGTCGCTGGCTCCGGGTCCATCGTCGTCGCCGCCACAGGGCTGCTGGCGCTAGCAAGATAGAATGTCATGGCCGATAAGCCCATTTCCCTCCTCCGCCTCCCCACCCAGGCGCGGACCCTGCCGGCAGTCACCAAGCGGGACTCACCGGCAGCGCCCACCTCGCGCTGCGCCTAGCCACGCCACGGCAGGAGGAGCGGGCTTGCCCTGATGGGTGGGACCGGCCTGAGGGGCGGGGCCTGCAGGCGCCTCGCCCCTCTCTCCGGCTCCTCCGATCGCGGCCAGGGAGGCGCAACGACAGGCTCGCGTGGGGCGGAGCGAGGCGAGCTGCCTGCTGCACTGCTTCCGGCCCAGCCCACGTCCGCCGCTCTCCCAGCCGCCGGCTGGCACCGCCGGTGACGTCATGCCTCGTACCTGCACCTGGAGCTTGGCTTCCCGATCTAGGCGCAGCCAGCCCCCAGCTGCGTTTTGGGCAGTCCCCACTGTCCTAGACCTTGGTTTCTGCACTTAAAAAAGGAAACGGTCCCGTGTGTTTCAAAGGCTTGTGAAAATATATTTTTAAGATGTAAGGCTCTGCTGCACCTTATTTTATTTTTTAAAGATTTTGACAGCGAGCGAGCGAGAGAGGGAACACAAGCAGGGGTAGTGGGAGAGGGAGAAGCACGCTTTCCGCTGAGCTGGGAGCCCGATGCGGGGCTCCATCCCAGAAACCTGGGATTATGACCCCCGTCGAAGGCGGGTGCCTAAGGACTGAACCACCCAGGCGTCCCTGCATATTTCATTCCTAACATGAATGACAGTCTAGCCCAAAATACTCTTGAAATAAGAGCCTCAAAGGTAAATTTTGTTTACACTTCTCTGACATGCTTAAGTATAACTGTAGAAAAAAGTTAAGTGAGATCTGAAGAAGAGGAAAGGGCAGCACCAAGGTTCTATTTTGACAAATATGAGGAATATTTTATGTATCTGCGCGTGCGCGCGTGTGTGTCGGGGGGCATACCAGACTTTTAACAATGTTCAACCAAATTAAAGTCATGATTGCAGTGAATACAGCACTACTTAAACTAGTTGGAGCATTTCCAGGTACATGTTCTTTTATTGTGGTTTTAGTATGAAAGTTTTCACACAAGTTATTGTGAATTGTAGGGTTGAAAAATACATTATTTTGGCCACAGGGGCTTTTAATGGAACTTTAAATTCCATTTGTATGCCAGTCAAAATTCAGAAATACTCCCCAAAGTTATGGCCTGGTACGTGTTTTTCTACATGTCACCAACAGGTCCACCACCCCTACAACCTTAAGTATGCCTTTATCTAGAGCAAAAATTATTTTTTTGAAGATTTTATTTATTTGACACACAGAGAGAGATCACAGGTAGGCAGAGAGACTGGCAGAGAAAGAGGGGAAGCAGGCTCCCCGCTGAGCAGAGAGCCTGATGAGATCATGACCTAAGCCGAGAAGGCAGAGGCTTAACCTATTGAGCCACCCAGGCGCCCATGGGGAAAAATTATTTTTTTTATTCTCTGCTTAATATTTCTGTACACTTTCCATCCTGCATATAACTTTAACCTAAAAAACAAACCAAAAACCTTAAAGACAAAAGATTATTTGAAAACCATGGACATTTTAATAACTGGTTGGAAATTCATAATCCATATTCTGGTAATAAAATCAAGTTAGCTTGTTGCTAATGTAAACAAGTTTTAGTAATGTGATCTAATGCTGCCTCATTGTCCAAAACAGCAAAAATAAACTCGGCAATAAATTGAAAAGGAAAATGAAAGAACCAATTGTTAAAGAACTTATGATTTGGCTTTCATAAACAAGAACAGTTCTACATTACTTGTATTAAAAAGCCCTTTCCTCTTACTGACATCAACATTATTAAAAATTTGTGGAGTGTTTATAAATGCATGATTTTATTTTGCAAATCGACAAATGCCAAGTTATAGTTTTCAGTGCTGAGGCAGAACTTGTTTTCATAGTTTACAAATATATTTGTTAGCTTGAAAATTTAAAATGCAAGCCATATCCCAACATGAACTATAAGTACTTCCTAAGAAGAGTTACTTTTAACACATATTACAATCTATTACAAATATGGACTGGTAGCAACAGAAAAGCATAGAAATCTAATGGTTTTATTTTGGGCATTTATATTTTTGTCATTATCTCCAGACTGTCAGAACTCAACTAAAAGTGGGCAAAGCACTATGTCAAATCTGCCCTTCATTCACCTTGTAGTATAAGTTGTATTATATCACTATGGCAAAAATACATGCAGGTATGAATATAATTTATCTACTTGAAAACATAATTGTGGTCTAAATTTATCACTTAATGGTATTTACAGATCTAAAAAGGTAAATTTAGATCTACCTGTTTCTCTGAAAGGCTGGGAAACCAAAGCTGACTAAAATTGATAACCAGGCACGTCTATCAAATAAAAAACGAGATTTTCTTATGGTTTTCACAAAGGTACATATCTATTTTATCTTTCTTTTTAAGCTACATATCTATTTCAATAGAAAATGTTTTTAAGGTTACCCCATTCCTCAAATAAGGGATCATTGTCAGTGATACATAAGAAAAAATAAGATGGCAAAACTAAAAATGAACTTTAGGTTGATTTCTTTTTTTGTAATTTTATTTTTTTCAGAGTTCCAATATTCATTGTTTACTCACCACACCCAGTGCTCCATGCAATATGTGCCCTCCATAATACCCACCACCAGGCTCACCCAACCCCCCAACCCCCTCCCCTCCAAAACCCTGTTTGCTTCTCAGAGTCCACAGTTTCTCATGGTTTGTCTCCCCGTCCAATTTCCCCCAACTCACTTCTCCTCTCTTTCTCCCAATGTGCTTTAGGTCGACTTTAAGCATAAAGAAATCGTTAAAATAACAGTAGTGGCTCCATTTATTAAGCCCAATTCAACAGGTACTGTGCTCAGGATTTTCCTTGTATTACCTCTTCTTCCTAACAGCTCTGTAATAGAGGTCCTATTATAGTTACCAACATTCTACAGATGAGGAGACAAAGGCTCAGAGAGATTAAGAAATTTGCTCATGGACATAGCTGGTAGCTGGCAGAGCAAGGATTCAAACCCAGGAAGTCTGATTACAGAGCCTATACTAAAGACACTCTGCTCCTCTGGGAATGAAAATGTCAGAAATGGTCTATTACGGGCAGAAAATTCCTACACCAAAGGTGAATGTGATATTTGAAAAGATTTGGAGGCAAATTATCAAAGTGTGTATTTTTTTTTAAAGTCTATTATGAGAAATAGCCATTTGTAAGTTTTAAAGCCCTGTATTTAAGAAACAAATGAAAATACCAAGTGAACATGTTTTATTTGATGCCATGTGAGTACACTTCTTTTAATTGGAATTTGGTCAGTTTTTTTGTCATGGGAATGGACTATTGATATTCAACTAGCAGAATTTTTTATATAGCATTAGTCATAAAATATTAGTTTATTTGTACACTATGCCTAAACATAGCAATCTCAGTGTTGAAAGCTACACATATTAATCTGAAGTCTGAACAGTAGGAGTCTTCTGACAATAATCTAAAAAACTATAATAAGTATGTATTTGTAATTTATGTAAAATAATTTTTAATTTTTTATATTTGTTATAAAATTATAATGTTATATATTATTTAAAAACATATTTTTTCTTTTGTGAGCTATAATAAGGATTGCCACAATTAAGGATGCCTTTCCATGTAATGTATACAATGACTAACACTGATATACAATACATAGAAAACTTAACGGAGTAAGTCCTAAGTTCTCATCACAAACAAATTTTTTTTACTCTTTTCTTCTTTATGTTGTACCTACATGAGAAGATGGGTGTTAGCTGAACCTGTTATGGTAACCATTTCACAATATATGTAAATCAAGCCATCATGCTATAACCTTATACAGTGATGTATGTCAATTTTTTTTCAAAAAAACTAGAAAAAAACCTCATTTATCTCACTGTCATATATCATTATTTCAGAGCAAGATCATCCATTGTTTAACGCAGTAAGAAAAAAAAATGCAGAAAATCAAGAGACACACATCAACTGAAGGATTTCACACTTCCTGCACTTCCTATGAAATGGAGTGTCAAGATATTTGACAGGTATTTCTTGAACCACTTCTGCCAGAAATGAAATTCTGGGACCCCCTTAATTGATTCCCAAAGTCAAAAGTTATGGGCTCATGAATATATCCAATAACAACTCTTACCTCTTTTGGGTCACTGTAGAAGAAATTTCTCTTCTTCAGTTATAAAATCATAAAAAGCAAGCAAGCATGTTTCCCAACCTATGCAGATAGGCAGACATTGCATGTTCTCCTTACTTGATGCAGAGAGGCAACCATTCTCTGGAAAATGGCTCACAAAACTTGAGCATGTGTTGCTAAAAAATATACCATAGTCACAGGATATTACTCCCTTCCGCTTTCCTTGAAAAGGAAAAGCCTTTACATCCCAGTGTCAGGGGAGTTTCCGTCCTCAGGAAGATTTTCTCAGCTTCAGGCTCATCAAAATTATCCCTGTTACAGGCAGGTACTGCTGTGTAATTACTTGAGTATTTTGCCATTTAGATCCAACTGCTACCGAGAAATACATTGTTTTAGGCTGAGAGAACCCTGTAAGCCAAGTGAAGCTAAAAAAATAAATGTTTTTGAAGTGATAATTTCAAATGGATAGAGAAGAGTAATGAGAAAACTGCAGAGTAGCACAGGCATGCCAAACTCAAAAGAACTTGTGTGGCGCCGCATGAGTATTATCAAAGGAAATGTGCCATAATTACCAGCTTACAAGGTGTATTTTCCTCTTAAAAGTATCTGAAAATTACCTCATACTAATATACCCATATCACACTAAGAGGTCAGTAAAAATGGCCTAGATTCTTGGGTTAGCAACTACCCAACACGGAGCACAAATACTTACCTACTCCTAAATGCAAAGTGTGGGAAAACAACCATCACAGTAAAATTTCACATCCCATCTATAACTACTTAACACAACCCTCAGACTACAGAACTATCTAGGAGCTAAATTTAAAATTAACCCCCCCCACATATGAGATACAAATTCATCATTTCTGTAATTTGTGACTCAAAAGCCAAGAAGATATTAGGTTTTAATGCAATAGCTTAATGTTGGGAATATGGCAATTGGATTTTAGAACAGAATTTTAAAGATGACAACTCCATTTCAAATCCAGTGAATGCAAGCAATAAACATTATCTAGATTGGAGCTGTGATGATGGATTTCTAGTTTTGGATATAACTTCTTTGGCTTTATTAATAATTATTTCTAGATTTTAAGGAAGATCAAAACTTATGTACATTTTGTTGTTATTTAGCCATGATTTTCACTGATACTTTTATTACAGCTTATCTAAATTCCTTGGTTACTTTTCTCATACAAACTGTAAAATACTTGATTTGATCACATATCCAGCATCAAGTTAAAATTCCTTTGCATTTATTTTAAATGCTTTGTTCCATTTTTTTACGGAAATATTTGTATGTTCTAAAGCTATATGTAAAAAAATACAATTTTATTTTTATATTATGGTTTACTTTTTAAATCCTCTACATTCACTGAAATAAAGCAATAATATTATATTAATTTTACCAAACTAATATGCATGGTGAGAATTTAGTTCTAGTAAATTTTATTGCTTTCTGTATGTAGGTATTTATTCACAATATCATATTTCTTTTTAGCTATAGGGCACTATAGTTCTATTTAAAATGAGTACATTACTGCATATCAGATCTAGGAAATCTCATTAAAATATACTGTATTTGAACAAAATAATGATTATGCAACACACTTTGAAATCATTTTTACTAAGTGTTTAATTTTTTCCAAAAATTCCCTCCATAAAATTGCAATGCATTGTGTATACTTACCTTATATCTCGTATGGCAGCAAATATGGTACTTCCAGAAGAATACTGGCATCCATCACATTAAATTGCCTATTAATTTGCCCTTTGCTAGTACCATAGTTCGTTGAAACTAATTTCTGAGTTTTTGTTTTACAATTATATAAACATTGAAAGCTTAGGAATTACACCTAATTTTATGTTGGTACATATTTAATTAATATTATAATAAAATTTAGGAAGTGGTGCCTGGGTGGCTTAGTCATTAAGCATCTGCCTTTGGCTCAGGTCATGATCCCAAGTTCCTGGGATAGAGCCCCACATCGTGCTCCCTGCTCAGCGGGGAACCTGCTTCTCCCTCTCCCACTCCCCCTGCTTGTGTTCCCTCTCTCACTGTATCTCTCTCCATCAAATAAATAAATAAAAATCTTTTAAAAAAATTAAATAAAATAAGATTCAGGAAGAATCCAATGTTATACAATATTAGATCTAGCTAGTGGTCTAAGCTGGGTCTATAACAGGTATCAAAAAGCTTAGCAACCAATTTTAACAACAGTGAAAAATAAAAGGAAATTTGGTCAAATTATTTGATTTTGGTATATGGTACTTACGCTGTTAAACATCAGTACTTTGACAAAAACTGTGAGGTTGGAGGGATAGCTTTTGTAACTAAAGATGTCAGATTGAGCAATTAATGCAGTCAGAATTTGAGCAAGCAATCTCCAATTCCCTCATCTTATAGAAAAGAGATATGGAAGCTGAACTAGGAGTTCTGGTGTCCTTTGCCACTGTAATTTTTGCTTCTGAAAAATATAATTTGCAACAGACACAAAAATACTTAAAAAAAAAAAAATGACTGAGCCATTAAGTTTGGCCAAGAGTCTCTTTTCCTTATTTGGTCAAAGTGAAAAGTGGTACCCCGAGGATAGAAATCACAGAAATGCTTGCCCAGTAAAGGTGGTATCCATCAATTTAATTAGAAACTAATTTGGAAAACAATATTTTCTCATTGACAAATTTCTACAGCTTATATGTCATTTCTGCAGAACACAAGATACATAATTTATAATAGGGTATACAGTGTTCTATAGGGATATGCTAAATTTTTAGCTGGTAAAAATAATTTAGTGGGATATAAAATCATTGCCCAAGTAAACAAGAAAATCTGTTGCATTCCTTAGGTCATTACTTTTTTTTTTTTTAAATGTCATTACTTTTTAAAGATACTTCGGCCTTATAAGACCTTTTTATTAAAATACCTGAGTTATAAAAAATTTATACTATAAAAACCAGCTATTTCACTATTACAAATCCTTTGCCAAAGATCAATTCATTATAACTCAAAATACACTACTACATGATATCTATAGTCTTCATGATGTCAATATTAAGTATAATAATTATTCTAGTATTTTTAATTCCATAATTTATTTAAAAGTCACTTTTCTAAATGAAATATTTAGCAATCCAGAGTAACCAGCGACCAAGTCCACCTTGTCACTGTCTCATTATCTTTAATATTTAATCGTGACAGCCTAATATATGCAATTATTTTCCCACTAGGAAGTCTATAAGTTAACTATCACCAAAGAACATCAGTTTCATCAAGCAGATTTTTTTGGTGTGTAAGAAACAACAAAATTGGCTTTTCAAAAAAAACCAAATATTGCCACTAAGGCTTCAAATATATGAGGTTAAAAAATGGAAGCTATATACAAAACATTATATTATAAACTAAATTCACAATTTCAATTTTAAATGGCAGGCTTGAGATTTTTCTATGGCAAAATTAACGTAATTATTCTAGGTAAACAAAAATTCCTACTACTAATAGTTAAGTTATTCTACCATATTTCTGATTAAAGATAGACTTGTAGGATTAGGTTTATTTTGTTTTTAAGTAGGCTCTAAACCCAGCATGGAGCCCAACAAAGCGCTTGACTGAGATCAAGAGTCAGAAGAGGCTTAACAAACTGAGTCATCCAGGCACCTTATAAGACTAGTTTTAAGTGACATACAGCCATTGGTTTTTCCCTCTGCCTTTTAATGTGATCCACTGTCATATTTAAATTACAAAGGAAATTAACAACCCCTTAATTTATAACGAGTTTGAAGTTTATTTTACAGCACTTTTATTGAGACATCATGTAACTACTGACCAGGACTGTTTACAAATGTAGTGCTTGGCCTTTGAGACAATTAAAAACTTTTAAGTACTAAATTTTACATCATGATTTGTTTAACTTAAGAAGTATTATGATGGTGAAAACTAACAGAAGAAAATCTAAAGCAAAAATATAATGATTTCCACAAAAACTATATATTCCTCCCTCATATCAAAGGGAGGAAAGTAGGAAGGAAAGAAGAAGAAAAGGAGAGAGGGAAAAAATAGATGAGAAGAGAAAGAAAAATGGCAAGACAGGCAAGAAAAATACTTTTTTTTTTTTCTGTTTGCAAAAAGGAGGGAAACTCTGAGGTCTCAGCAAATAATGTAATCAACTGAGTCAGTTTATATTAAGGCATCTTCTTTACATATTATTGAATCCCATCATGCCTTTCATATTGCCAGCAGCACCCTGTTGAAATTGCCTCATCATTGACTGAAGTCCTGCCATACCACCTAGAGTAAAAATAGAGTAAAATCAGGTAAGTATTAGGTGGCACTTGAAACATGTATTATTCTTACCAAATAAGTACTTTAACTTCTAAAATATTTACTGGGATCTGATTACGATTTGGTCATCAGGCTTAAAGAACATGCCAATTAAAAATCTGTATTATTAACCAGCATCCTTATCTATAAAACAGAAAAAAAAAAACCTACCTCAAGTTAGAAGGAATAAATAAGATAATATACGAAAAGATCTTAGAACAGTACCTGTCACACAGCAGGGAGTCAATAATTCTAAACAAAAGAATTTTTTCTGGGAAGTCCAAAAGAGTCTTGTTGTAAATAGTAACCAATTCTGAGGAGTGGAGGAATTGTTTCATAGAAGTTACAGGAAGAAAAGAATTAAACATCTATATGCCCTGAGCTGAACTAAATGCTTTCATATATATTAGCTCACTTAATTGTCACAATTTCCTGACGAGATATTATCTGTGATTTTATCAAAGAGGAAAGTAAGGTTCAGAAAGTTTAAGGAACTTTTCATAGGTCACACAGCAAAAGTATAACTGGGTTTCAAAATCCTTATATAATTTCAAAGTCTCATCATTGAAAATATCCAGATTCCAAACTAGGGCAAAAGGTCACTGGAACAAACATTAACAGATGATGATGAAGTACCTTGCTCAAAAATCACACAGATGGCAGCAGAAGAGGGAATACAACCTCATTTATATAGCACTATTACAACCATTCAACTTAGAATTCAGATGACTATTTCCCTCAAATCATACACCTTTTGAACAGATGTTTATAATATCATAACAGAAGGCTTATTAAAACTCAACCTTTATAAATTAAACTGTGTATTATAAACTGGCAACAACTTTGTATTTACCCATGTGATGAAGAACTCTTGGATCCATCATTTTGGCCATTTGTTGATTCAGTTTTGCCATCTGTGACTGACTCACATTCTTAGACATGTCACCACCTCGGGGGGGGGGAAGAAAAGTTTTGAGGAGAATGCAATATAATCAGAGTATTGTAGAAAGTTTAATGAATTGAGGAAAATTTTTAAAAAATCACCTACAACCATACTACACTTACACATTATTTCTCTTCTAATCTTTATCTCAATTACATACATATTTTTGAGAAAGAACAAGGGAAATTCTATACTAAGGGGCATTTAAGGGATTTTTTAAGGGCTATGATTTTTGTTACTACAGAACTGTATCCAGTGATTCTTGACAGTAAGCTACAACAATGTTTAAAAGTCATATGGGAAAATGGCAAACAAAAACCTGACTCTATAGATAAGGGTTCACAGGGAAAGAGCCTGGGTTGCTGGTAAATTAATAGAAACTGAGAGAACATGAAGGTTTGCATATAGCTAAGAAGCTATTAAAAATAATGAAAACCTTCAGAGAATGGAAAAACAAATAATGCAAATCCATTTACCAATGAATTTCCACACACTTAACTGAAAACTCCACAGTAAAAAAGAAAGCCAATAAAAGAGATGCACTCTGAGGAAGAACAGATAAGAGCATCCTCTTTAGAGAAAAGCTGCTGTGGTCTCAAGAGACAGGAAGCAAAATAGATCACCGATGCAACAACAATGAGTAAGTAGAGGGGCTTTAGGCAAAATTATCTCAAAGGAACATTAATTCTGGTACTTCTCAAATGCATTATGAAAATGAACATCAAAGCTGGCTCATCTGAATAAATTATATGAATTAAGAAATATGAATAAAATACATTTTTATAAAACATGGTAAAATCTGTGAAAACTTTTTCATGATTAATACATCAGTGTAAGATGTGAATTCTGTATCCATTGGTAAATTGTCACAAGTGTTTGTTTCTGAGGACTTAAAACTTGTAAGAAATATTAAGAGCTTGGTGTAACAAGAATGTGTGTTACATTTACTGCCCATTCATCTTGATTGTGCCTTTACTGAGTAATCAGTGCTTAGATAAGTGGATCTACGATAGTTCTAGCAAGAATAGTCAGCTATCTCTCTAAAATAAATAAATCTCTTTATTCATTTATTTATTTATTTATTTTTTAAAAAAGCAGTGCCAGGGTAGCACAATTGGTTATGCGTCCAACTTGGTTTCAGCTCAGGTCATGATCTCAAAGTCGTCAGACTGGGTTCCCCGCTTAGCGCAGTGTCTGCTTGAGATTCTCTCTTCCTCTCCCTCTGCACCCCACCCCCCACTTGTGCTCTCTTTCTCTCTCTCTGATTTTTTTAAAGATTTTATTTATTTATTTGAAAAACAGCAAGAGAGAGGAAGAGAGAGAAAGCATGAGCAGAGGAGAGGCAGGTAGAGAGGGAGAGGCAGACTCCCTGCTGAGCAGGGAGCCAAATGTAGGGCTTGATCCCAGGACCCTCGAATCATGACTTAAGCTGAAGTAGACGCTTAACTGACTGAGCCACCCAGATGCCCCTCTCTTTCTCCCTCTAAAATAAGTAAAAAACTCTTTAAAAAAATAGGGTTATTTGGGAAAGATGTTAAACTGACATGTGTTTAATAATCACTATTTGAAATAGCATGTGATGTGAGGAATTATAACCAATTTTAAACATGTTTGTCTAACTTTCCTCCCTGTCACAAAAAAACAAAATAATATAGGGTCACCTGGGTGGCTCAGCTGGTTAAGCCACAGACTTGATTTCAGCTCAGGTCATGATTTCAGGGTCATGAGATCGAGCCCCACATCAGGCTCTGCATGCAGCAGGGAGTCTGCTTGAGAGTTTCTCTCTCCCTCTCCCTCTGCTCCTCCCCCAATTCATGTGTTCACATGCTCCCCCACTCTCTCAAATACATACATAAATAAATAAGTAAAATCTTAAAAAAAAAAAAAAAAGAAAATAGCATATAGCAAGCAAAGAAAATAAGAAAAGTATCAAAGACAAAGGGAAAAAAAGATACTCATCCTTTTTAGTAAGCTATTCAGTGGTACTGCTTCATTTGGAGATTATCTAATCAGTGTGTTTTGAAATAATAAATTCAATTTAATAGTGTTTGTAATACAGAAAAAAAATTTTAAGAGAGGGCTAGGACAATTAGAAAAGTAAACTTATCTTTTGACCTTACACAGTACACAGCAAAATAAATTTAAGATGAGATAAAAAGTTAGAAACCTAAAAAATAACATCCAAACAAGTAGAAAATGTAGGTGGGTATTTTATCAGCATGGCGAAGGTTTTTCTGAGCATAACAGAAATAAAAGAAAATGATAAATAGTCTTGGCTACATTAAAAATAAAAGCTTCCATTCACTAAAAAATACAAATAAAAATAAAAGGCAAATGAACAGTGGGTAAAATACTTGCAGACCTAAACCAAGGATTTTCAAGAGTTACTACAAAGCAACAGGGGGGAAAAATGAGACAAATGAACAAGGAACCTAAGGGGTGATTCACAAAGGGAATCTAAACTAATAAATGTACAAAGAGATGTTAAACTTGAGTAGTAATCTAAAAACACCTACTGAAAGAAACATTCGATCATTAAATTGGAAACATTAAATTATTAAAAATTCATTCAGCGTCTACTATGTAATCTGATTAAACAGACAAAACCCCTGGCTTCCCAGAAGACCACACAGGAACTAATGACAGAACTGATACTAATACAGAAGCAGATGAGCCAGCCTAAATATCCACTGCACAAAACAAAGATACAAGCATAACCTGAAGAATATTCAGTGATTAAAAGCTATATTCTAAAGAATATTTGGCAATATAGAAAAATAAGTCATGATGCTTCAGAAGAAATCATTAGTTATAGTCCCATTCGCAATGGGACCCATAGGATTCTCTGGGGAGATAAGATAATGGGTGTTTTAAGTTTTTTTCATATACTTTCTTATTCTGTCTAAATTTTCTTTAATATGTATTACATATTCATAAAAAGAAAATCATTGTTTGTTTTTTAATTAGTGTTTATTACCTTGAATCTGAAAACAGAGAAATCACAGATCACATTCAAGAAGTTCTTAACTAGAACATGAAATTCAGCAATATGTTTCCCAATATTTGCAGTACTCCCCGGCTTTAATTTTAGTGTTTCAGCTTCTTTCTTTACTTTCACTACGTTAACTAATGAGGAGTCTGTTATTTTTCTTACCTTTGAAAAGTCCTTTGATACCGCCCATCTTTTTTACCATCTGTGCAAATTTGGTGTATTGTGTCAAAAGTTCTTGAACATCTCTTGTTGACACACCTGATCCTCTTGCTACTCTTTGGATTCTTCCTGGTTGCTTACTAAAAACCTTGGCACCATCAGTACTGTCAAGTTCTGTAGACAAAGATTAATTACTTTCATTTACATACACTTAACATTCATTATTAAAACAGTTATGTACAAATACCATGCACACAAAAATAAAATGGTAAAACCACCACCTGATTTAACAAATGTTATCACCTGCCATGTTTGCATCTGATTTTTTAAAAAATTTTATTTATTTATTTGACAGAGAAAGAGAGATCACAAGTAGACTGAGAGGCAGGTAGAGAGAGAGAGGGAAGCAGGCTCCCCACCCAGGACCCTGAGATCATGACCTGAGCCAAAGGCAGAGGCTTAACCCATTTTTAAACATTAAACATAAACTGTATTCAAAAGAACATCTATAATATTTGTAAGCTACAAAAACAATAAAAAATACACATGTACTCACTCCACCATTTAAGTAAAATAGAACATTTGAAAACCTTTAAAACCCATGTCCACCTTTTCCATATCTCATATCCAACTGCCCCTCAGAGCATACTAGAAGTATAAGGTATATTTCAAAAAAGAAAAGTGCTTACTTTAGCTCTAAATAACTATTAACATTTAAATAATAAATTTAGGCATCTAAGCAACAGAAATAAGTAAGTTCTATCATCAACAGAATAATGGTAATCTTTTCCATATAATTACTACTAGTATTTTAATCCTTTCTGTGACATAGAGTGAGTTAATTCCCCCCAGTGTTTTTATAACTCTTAGAATATGAGGTGCATTTCTTCTGGCTTTCACTGCATACAATCTCAGGAATGCGACAGACTTTAGTCTAAGTTTCTATTATATCTGCATTCTCTCTACGACATCCCCCAATAAATGGTCATCTAGCCTCAGTCTTAATGTGCCCAGATGACCCACTATCTAGTATCTGAAATACAGTAATCTATGCCATTCTATCATACCTGTAATTATGGAAAATCTTTTCACATATTAAAATAAAACAAATTTGCCTGGCACCTCTTCCTATTTGCATATGTGTCTCCTTGCCAGGCACAAAGAATGAGGCTTTCAAATATTTGAGAGCTACCAAGTCTCTGGTGAATTTCCTCTAGGTTACAAATTCCCAAATCTTTTGACTGTTTCTCTTATAACATGGTTTAGAACTCCATTTATTATTATTTTTTAAAGATTTTATTTTTATTTGACGGAGGTAAAAAAGAGAGAGAGAGAAAGAAAGTGCAAGCAAGGGGGAGCAGCAGAGGGAGAAGAAGCAGCAGCCTCCCCACCGAGCAAGGAGTCCAACGTAGGGCTCGATCCCAGCACCCTGGGATCATGACCTGAGCCGAAGGCAGATGCTTACCAACTAAGCCACCCAGGTGCCCCTAGAACTCCATTTCTTATCCTGATTTCCTAATATTTTCTAATTTGTCTATGCCCTCTAAGCATATAGTCCAGAAGTAAACTGAAATCCAATACAATGTAAATAAGGAGCCCATTATCTCATAATAAATTTACAGCCATTAAAACCTAAATCCATCTCATAAATACAGCTTTTAAGCCACACCTTCACTATAAAATATTTAGGAAATATGTATTCTAACAGCTAAAGTGGAGTGAAGTGAAAAGACAAGCTATGACAGCACATCATGGTAAGTCGTTATGACAGAATTAAACGAAAGTCAGAAGGGGACATAATTTAAAGAAGAAAGGAAGTCAGGAAGGTTCCATGCTGATGGTTCTTCTTTAACTGAGTAGTTCTAAAGGACAAATAGGAGTTCAATAAGAGAAAGAAGCAAGGGACATTCTATGAAACAGAACATGGGATTTCTAGAATAAAAATAGTTTTGTGTAGAAGAAATGAAGCTTGGATAAGAGCTGAGATTTTAATAAATTGCAAAAGTAGGTAAGGACAAGATTATAACAGGATCTGTATGCCAGGCTTAGGAGTTTGGAATTCATTATGATAACAATAAAAAGTCACTGAAAGAGTCTGACCCTAGAATTTTTCTTTAAAGATTTTATTTATTTATTTATTTATTTGAGAGAGAGCAAGCGAGAGCATATGAGCTCTCTAGCAGGGGGAGGGGCAGAGGGAGAGAGGGAATCTTAAGCAGGCTCCACACCCAGCAAAGAGCCCGACATAGGGCTCAATCTCATGACCCCGAGATCATGACCTGAGCGGAAACCAAGTCAGATGCTCAACCAAATGAGCCACCCAAGCGCCCTGATCCCAGAATTTTTTTAGAAAGGCCATTATTGTGGCAGTGAGGAAGACAAATTGGTAAGAGAAGTGATAAAATCAAAAGGTAAATGTTAGGAAGCTACTATATAACAATCTAGGTTAAGAAATGATGAGTGTATGAACTAACTCAGAAACAAAGGAAAGAGGGAAGATATAAGAACTATTTAGGAAATGGAACTCACTAAACCTAAGGTAATGTTAAGGTTCCTATATTCCACTAGAAGTGGTAAAATACTATTAGAAGTAAACTGTGATAAGCTAAATATATATGCATATTATAATACCAGGCAGTTCAATATGTATGCATATTGTAATACCTAAAGCAACCATTAAGAAAATTATTTTTAAAAATATATTCAGGGGGTGCCTGCGTGGCTCAGTGGGTTAAAGCCTCTACCTTCGGCTCAGGTCATGATCCCAGGGTCCTGAGATCAAGTCCCGCATCAGGCTCTCTGCTCAGCAGGGAGCCTGCTTCCCAGCTCCTCGCCAACCTGCCTCTCTGCCTACTTGTGATCTCTGTCAAATAAATAAATAAAATCTTTAAAAATATATATTCAGAAAAACTATATGTATTAAATAACCTAAAAATAATAATTATTATTCTATAATATTTATAGAATACTAAATAACATTCAAGTAACTCACAGGAACATATAAAAGAATAAATCAGAAGAACAAAACTTGCAAGGAACAAACAGGACAAAAATTAATTTGGCAGAACTAAATCCTAATATATCAATAATGTATCAGTTAAAAGAGAGTGTATGAGAATGTATTAATAGAAAAAATAACTCAATTACATGCTGTTGACTAAAACTCACTTCGAATGTAATGATACAGGCAGGTTAAAAGTAAAAAAGATAGAAAAAGATAAACAATCCAAACAACTGATTAAAAGAAAGCTCTATTAATATAAGACAAAACAGACGACAGACAAAGGAGGACATTACATACAAATGACAAAAAGGTCAATTTACCAAGAAGACAAAACAATCCTAAGTGTGTATTGTACCCAACAAAATAGCTTACCTGACAAAAAAAATTATAGAACTAAGAGAAGAAGAGCTAGGCACTTCAATACCTTCATCTCCATAATCAATTGAACCTCTAGACAGAAAATCAGCAAGGATATAAATCTTGGTTGACCCCAGTTTCTAGGTTGGGTGACTGAGTAGATAGGTATCTACCAGATAGATGGAAGTGTCACTCCCCAAGGGAGAAAACTGAATTTTGGATCCATGCCTCAGAAAACTTTCAAACTTATAAATAGAGATGTCTGTCCACCATTTAGTGAGCATCTAGAAAAGAGGTGGTCCAGAGTGCAGACTCTTAAGCCAGAATGCCTGAGTTTGACGCCTAGTCTCTCCACTCTGCAGTTAGCATCCTTGAGCAAACAACTCAACTTTCCTGTATCTCAGTTTCCTAATCTGCAAAAGCTATATAATAATGGATTTTAACCCCAGAACTGCCCCTTGAGAGTTACTATGATGATTAGATGGGTTAATATATATAAAAAGCTCAGGAGAGAGTAAATACTCTAGATATGGCTATAATTATTAATTCTACCTACAAAACTTTTTGTAGTGTTGAAGACACACAGATGAGAAAGACACAATCTTATTTGGGTTACTACGAAAGCCTAGAGCTCAGGAAAGAGGTAGAGACTACAAAAAAATAATCGGTCAAGCAACGGAGAAAGTACAGATGTGGATGAATTATTCAAAGAAAATGAGCAGAATGAGAAGAAACATTGGCTGAGGACAGAACCTGTAGTATACAGTCATTTTAGGGGCAGGCTGAAAAAGTAACTGGGTTAACAAGAAAGGTAAGGGTAAAATTAGTGAGATGGCATAATAGAAGACTGAAAAAAAGCCAATGTTTAAAGGTCAAGAAAAAGACTGACTGAAAAAAATCCACTGGAGCAGCTCAGTAGGTTACTGGAAATCTTTTTATGATCTGTTTCCATGTGGTGGTGGGGAAAGAAGTTCGATTTCAGTAGTTTGAGAAAAATACAAACTGTTCTTTTAAGAAGTTTTACTGAAAAGAGAAAAAAAAAAAAGAATAAAAAAGCATGAGGGAGGATAGCCCAGAACACCTGAACTTAAGAATGTTTATATGCTGATGGGGGAAAAAAGTCAGTAGGTAAGAAGAGACTGGAGATACAGGAAAGGATTTTATTGAGGGTATACTTTCCCTCTTCTGCTCACTCCTCCCCAACTTGTGCACGCACACACTCTCTCTCCCTCTAAAAAAAAAAAAAAAAGACTGAAACCTTGAGAGCTTCAGTGCCAAGTAAGTTTGTAAACATTGCTTAAACTATCTATCTTACAGATTCCCAATTCATGTTAGCATATGACTATACTGAGGAGACTTATAATAAATAATCTTAATAGTTTTTTAACCCAGAATTCCCTCACATTCATTTGACTACGGAACTCTCAAGTTATTTCTATCATCATCAAGAAGAACAAGTGTTCTCTGAAGAACACTTGGGAGAGTGTTTGGAAATGTACTAGACATTTCTATGAAGTCAATCCAATAGTCATAACCCTTTGAATAAGAGCTTCCAAACAGCTATAAATCTATCTACCAATAATCTTCCAGTCTAAAATTTTTCCCCATCTTGTCCATAAGAACACAGTGAAACTATCCACTTGCAAATATTCAGAACGTTGTCCTCTAAATCAAATAATCTGCCATCTTACCTTGATCATTCATACTATCCATTATCGTCATTAATTTCTTTAGCCTTGCCATTGACTCCTGTTCATTTCCTTTGCTCATAAAGTCTGTTCCAAAACCAGGGATCATCCCCTGAAATAAATATATTTCAACATAAAAATCAACAAGAGCTTGAAAATAAATTGTTCAGAATGTTCACATTCAACTACTGGCTTTATTTTTGACACTAAGTTTTTAAAATTTTTTTACCCAAACAGCAAAAATAATAAAAGCAAATGCATCTATTTTTAAAATTTTTAATGAAAAGCAGAAGAAGAAAGAAAAAAAAACAACTTAGGATAACTAACCAAGATCTGACTGAAGGGGCCCATTTTCATGATATTTTGAAATTGTTCATACATGTCTCGCAACGTAAACTGACCTGAAATACAATATAAATGGTTCAGATATATTAGAGAATGTACATTTCCATTCAATAAAATTAATCTTTTCCTTAGTCATGGGTTCATCCTGAAACACACTTGTAAAACATCCAACTGATAAACATTCCTGAGCAGTCACTAGGGGCAAGATCATAGGGTGAATGCACTGTAGAATATAACACAGATTCTGTCCTAGAGAAGCTCACATTCTATCAGAGAAGAGGGACAAAAACAAATATGCAAAAACCTTGAAAACGAGGCAACCCAACTCTACCCACTAGGATGACTAAAAAGCCTGACAACACCAAAAGTTAAAGAAGATGTGGAGCAAGAAGAACTCTCACATGTTGCTGAGAATGAAAAATTGGCAAGACACTTTAGAAGATTGTCTGCCTTTTCCTAAACAACTTGGCTGTCCACAGGACAGGAAAGTGATAGACTCTGGATGAAATACTACCCAGCAACAAAAGAACAAGCTACAGGTACACGCAACTAAATGGATGAATGTCAAAAATTTATGCTCAAGGGGCGCCTGAGTGGCTCAGTGGGTTAGGCCGCTGCCTTCGGCTTGGGTCATGATCCCAGGTCCTGGGTTCGAGCCCCGCGTTGGGCTTTCTGCTCGGCGGGGAGCCTGCTTCCTCCTCTCTCTCTGCCTGCGTCTCTGCTTACTTGTGATTTCTCTCTGTCAAATAAATAAATAAAATCTTTAAAAAAAAAAAAAAAAAAAAAAATTTATGCTCAATCAAAGAAACTAGGTGGGGGGAGGGTGGGAGAAAGGACATAACTCTAGGAGTCTTACAATATGATGTACTTACTGGGAAGGAGAATGAGCAAACTTTGTAGTTAATGGAAATGTTGTTTCCTGATGGATATGGGTTATTCTGCATTGTCAAAATTGACAGAATCATATCCTTAGGAACCAAGCATTTCACTATGTGTAAATGAACTTAAATTAACAACAACAACAATCCAGAGTATTTTCTGTTTATGTCCTAAAGAAATAACTAGAAAAGCTATTTGGGTTTTGCCATTCTGTTAAATTTAAGGGGCAGTACAATATTTTAAAGGAAATGTTAGAGCAGACAGCTAGAAATGTAAAAATAAACAACGGAAGAAAAAGTTAAGGCTGAAATACACATTTGGCCATTATATAGAAGGGACCATTGAAGCCATGACAGCAGATGAAATCCACTGTCATGGAACCCAAGTGAAGAGTTTGAAAACAAAAGAAAGATAACACTTAAATATTGGGAACCAAGGTAAAAAAGAAAGGTTACTACTTTTGCCCTTGGTGACCTCAGAAATAGTAGAATGCTAAGAGCAGAAGCAAAATGCAGATACAGGGAGAGACCTAAGAGTCAAAAAGTAGACTGACTAGGGATATAGTTTAGTGTGGTGGTGGAAGCACTGGTAGGGCTCTCCAGAAGAGAGGAAGATGGGGAAAAGAACCTGGCAATGAGGGATAGAATCATTTGTACAACAAATATTTATTAAAGATCTATGAAGTGCCAGAAATAGGTACTATAAACTTAAAAGGTGAGGAATATAGCTATGAAACTTACCTACATCTTCAAGCAGG
Organism: Enhydra lutris kenyoni; assembly: GCF_002288905.1. NCBI lineage: Eukaryota > Metazoa > Chordata > Mammalia > Carnivora > Mustelidae > Enhydra > Enhydra lutris. Next base: position 33,600,189 of record NW_019154088.1, on the reverse strand, counting down.
GAAGTCAGATATCTAATAATTGTGATGAACAGTACAAAAATTATAGGGTGCAATGGAAACATAAAGCAGAGAGTTGTAACTCAGTCCAGGGATCAGGTAAAGTGTCCCTAAAGAAGGAGAGACTGAAGTATGAGTAGGAGTTAGCCAGTACAGCTAGGGAGAGGAGGGTGGAAGTAGGAAGATGAGAGTACACCTGTCTAACAGGCAAAGGCACAGAGGTGACAGATAGCAATGTACATTTGAGAAGCTGAGTGAAATTCAGCCTGCCGTCTGAATGAAATGTTAAGAACAGCATCAAAAATGATACGGAAGGGGGGCGCCTGGGTGGCTCAGTGGGTTAAGCCGCTGCCTTCGGCTCAGGTCATGATCTCAGAGTCCTGGGATCGAGCCCCGCATCGGGCTCTCTGCGCAGCAGGGAGCCTGCTTCCTCCTCTCTCTCTGCCTGCCTCTCTGCCTGCTTGTGATCTCTCTGTCAAATAAATAAATAAAATCTTAAAAAAAAAAATATGATATGGAAGGGAGTGCATGGGTGGCATGAGTTAAGCGGCTGCCTGCAGCTCAGGTCATAATCCCAGGGTCCTGGAATCGAGCCCCGCATTGGGTTCCCTGCTCAGCGGAGAGCCTGCTTCTCCCTCTCCCTCTGCCTGCCACTCTGCCTACTTCTGCTCTCTCACTTTCTGTCAAATAATGAAATCTCAAAAAAAAAAAAAAAAAAAAAAAAAAAAAGTTACAGAAGATGTGGCCAGATGGTAGAGTCTTTTTTTTTAAGACTTTAATCTCTACACCCAACATAGGGCTCAAATTCACAACTCTTAGATCAAGAGTCACATGCTCCTCCAACTGAGCCAGCTAGGCACCCCAATGGTAGTGTCATTTAAAAACATCCTAAAGGCAATGGGAAGCCACCGAAAGATTTTTAAGAAAGGCAGTAATGGGATCAGACTTGCATTTTTCAAAGATCATTTAGCTACAGTATAAAAAATAGATCCAAGGGGAAGAATCCAAGAAACAGGAAGATTGTTAGAATAAACAATCTAGGCAAGAGATAAACTGCATAATTGAAGCAGCTGGAGAGAAGGGAATGGAACGAAGATATTTAGGAGGTAGACTTACTAGGCCAGTTGACTGACGGGAAAAGGAAAGGGCAGAGTGAGGAAGAAGTCCACAACACCCGTTTCTGCCTCTGGCAACAAGACATTAGCATTCATTGAAGATAACAATCCTGTCAGACAGTAGGTAGGATGGGTAGATACGGATATGCTGAATTTAAAGTATGGATAGAACATCCAAGAATGGTCTAGTAAACATACAGATAATGGTCTGAAGCTCCAGAGAAAAGAAGATGGCCTAGCATTGATCCCTGAAGAACACCAACATTTAAGAGAGAGATAAAGGCGTTGGTAACTGACAAGATAAGTGAGAAAGAGCAGAGAGGCAAGATAGTATGTGATAGAAATGGTCCACAATAATATATGTTGAAAGCTCCTGATTTTATATGTATCAACTGATTTAATCCTCACAACTCTATGAAGAGACTTAGTATTACCTACTTTTTACAGATAAAGAAATAAAGGTTAAGTAATTTGAAAAAGTTACATTGCTAAAAAATAGATCAGATATAAATTCAGGTATGACAGATTTAAGAACTTGAGCTCTTAATCACAACAAATATGTTCTACAGAAGTGGTCCTTAATGTGATGTGAAAAAATGTGTGTGCTTTATTTCATTCTTTCAAGTTTCTTTATATTTTATTATATATTATATATATACATATATACGCACACATAATTTATAAGTAAACAAAAAATTTTTTAATTTATAAGTAAACAGATTAGAAAAATGTTCCAACTTACATTTAACCTGTTCTACTTCAAGAAACCCAATGAAAACCTTAATTTTAACCTTAAGGCAATTTGATTACAAGGAAGAAAACAAAAACACTCAATTCTACAATTGTTCACATATCTGAGATTTTAAATGATTTGCATATAATAAACATTTGATGAATTGAACTGTAATAATAGATTTATCATTTCAAACAAATTAACAGTAGCTTTATAAAAAAGAAATCATGGAAAGACATCTGAGAGCAAATGCTTTTGCTTCTCATATACCATGTTTCAACTTCTCTATAAGTGCTTCATTGTCATCCAACTTCAATTCATTGACTTTATCTATCAGTCCTTCAATGTCGCCCATACCTACAAGACACAAAAAAAGAAAATTAACAATAATATATGCTTTACATTATAAAAAAAATACATGCCCACAGATAATACTCCTGTGAGATATCAGGGCAGATGTTCCTACTATACAGGTGAGAAAACTGAACCTTCAGAGGTTAAATGACAAAGCAGGGACTCTAGCCCAAGGTTTTATTCCAATTCCATACTCTCTATTACCTGGTACAAAAAGTTTTACTGCCATTCCCCCTGCTATTACTAAAACTACATATTTTTGTATTGTGCTCTAAAACTTTTCCAAAAGCCTTCCATCTAATAGCTCATTCTACCACTCTCACAAGAAGCAGAAAACCATCATCCTTACTTTTTACAGATTAGGAAGATAAATTGTAGAAGGCGATGATTTTCCTAAACTAGTCAATGAAAGGGTGGGATTAAAATCCGATATCTGTCCTAAAGATCCATGCTATTTCTTGGAGACTTCTCTATATCCTGACCACTGTACATACCAAGAAGCTTGCTGATGAAAGGCTGTGTTTTGAAAGGTTCAAAGTCATCTATGTGTTCCCCTGTACCGATGAAAATAATTGGACTTTTTGTGGCAGCAACACTGCAAAGAAAAAGAAAACAAAAGATAATCTCAAAAAGGCAAACAAATTTCGAGCAGATACCAAAGTAATTAGACAAAAGTACACAGTTCCAAGTTTCTTTTCACTTGTTAAAACAGAACAATATCAGAAAGACTCCAAAATTCTGTTTCTATTTAAACTTCTTTTACAGACCATATTTTGGTCCACTACTGGAATATATCCTATTTTTAAAAAATTTTTTAAGTTGGAGTATATATTAAAATATACTTTAAATGATCAATAAGAAAGCCATAAATACACACACACACACACACACAAACACCATATAAGCCCAAGTCACAGGACAATAGCATTAATGACACTTACGCACTGAGTGCACCACCTCCTTTTGCATGGCCATCAAGTTTTGTCACTATGACTGAGGCTACATCTACTTTATCTTTAAAAGCCTTTGCCTGGGCTTCACAAGCCTGCCCAATGGAGGCATCCATCACATAAACAATGTTATCAGGTTGCTAGAAAATTTAAAGAAAGATACGTATTTTTACCGCTCTTAAGCAAATGTCATCATTAGAAGCTACACAAAAACACTTCTTATAAATAATTATTCATTAAATTAATAAATATTAATTGAGGGAATACTGTACTATGTATTAGGCACCATTTAGGTCCTGAGACTAAGAGATAAACAAGAAAAATCCTTGTCCTTGTGAGACTTATATTCTAGTCAGAAGACACAGATAATAAATGGGCAAGTCAACATTTCAGATGTACAACAATGAAAATGGGATAGAGAGTATCAGTTTTGAGGTGTGGGAGACTTCTTTAGGTAGGGCAGCCAGCAGGGATCTCTCCGGAGATAACATCTGAGATGAGGCCAGAATAAAGAGGGAAAAAGTTATGCAAAGATCTGGAGGAATCACATTCTAGGCAAAGGGAATACTAAAAGTAAGAGGAAAAAAGTAGAAAAGTGTGCACTAAAACCAAAATGAGTGAAACACGTGAGGTTATTTCCCTTAGTTCGGCTCAACTAGGTTAACATAATGGCACGGTTAAAAAGAAACTTGTTGGCATTAACCATTAGCCAAAGAATTACTGCCAACTTCTCAACAGCAAAACATGGGTTCATGGGCAAAATACATTCTACAGATGTATTTTGTACACCTAAGTTATTTCCATCACAGTTTTAAAGAGACTAAACGATCATTAACATTTTTAAATGCTTCATTTTGAAAATCTTTCAAAATTTGTCTGAAGTAAATGTCCCAATTTAATTTAAATAATTTATAGTAAGAAAAGTCAATAAAGGGGTGCCTAGGTGGCTCAGTCGGTTAAGCGTCTGCCTTCAGCTCAGGTCGCGGTCCCAGGGTCCTGGGATAGGTCCTCACGTTGGGCTCCCTGCTCAGCAGGAGTCTGTTTCTCCCTCTCCTTCTGCCTCTGACCCCGATTATGCTGTCCCTCTCTCTTTCTCTCTCTCTCAAATAAATAAATAAAATCCGGGACGTCTGGGTGGCTCAGTGGGTTAGAGCCTCTGCCTTTGGCTCAGGTCATGATCCCAGGGTTCTGGAATCCAGCCCCACATCAGGCTCTCTGCTCGGTGGGGAGCCTGCTTCCCTTCCTCTCTCTCTGCCTGCCTCTCTGCCTATTTGTGATCTCTGTCTGTCGGATAAATAAATAAGATCTTTTAAATAAATAAATAAATAAATTTTAAAAATCTTAAAAAAAAGAAAAATTCAGTAGATGGGGTGCCTGGGTGGCTTAGAACCTTCAGCTCAGGTCATGATCCTGGAGTCCTGGGATTAAGCCCCATGTCAGGCTCCCTTAGACAGGAGTCTGCTTCTCCCTTTTCTTCTACCTCTCCCCCTGCTCCTTCTCTCTCTCATTTCCTCTCTCTCTCAAATAAATAAAATTAAAAAAAAAAACAGAGAGAGAGAGACTGTCCTAGTAACAGAGGCTATAAAGCTGAATAAAGCATTCTTAAAAAAAAATTTCAACAGATATTAAAGGTCAATTCTCAATTTTTGTTTCTTGTTTTTCTTATATATACAATAAGATGATTGACAAAGGACAATTTTTTTGATACATACTCAGGAAAATTTCATATCTAGTGTAGAGAAGATTAAGTCCTTACCATACAGATACACACACCGAACACAGAAATAAATTACTTGGAATCTACTGTACAAACAAAAAATAATTTATATGGATCTTAAACTCAATCAGGGGTTATAATTAAATTAACCAAATCCTTACAGTGTTGTTAAACTCAAAGTTATGGGCACCTGGGTGGCTCAGTGGGTTAAATTCAAAGTTACTTACTATAGCATTAGCAACTTGAAGCATTTCTTCAAACAAAGAGTCTTCCTGTTTATGGCGACCACTTGTATCAACAATAATAATTTCAAAATTTTCATTTTTGAATTTCTCCACTCCTTCAGAGGCAATGATAACAGGATCCATTTCTGTATAGCTATTTAACAAGGAAAAGTGATTTAATGACAACTGCAGAACAAAACTTTCAAATATTAATAATTTGGCAATTGTTGGTATACCTTTATTCAGAAAAAGTCATAATGATCACAATTTCAATTTAGAAGTATAAAATCTAATAAATATTAAAAACAGCAAACAAAGCAATAAAAAATAAAAATAAAGATAGCAAACCACTCCTAGAGGAGCATAGAGCAATCATTTTCCAATTACAAAATTCTATGTGATTCTGCTGCATGTCTTATCTTGAATGGGTTGTGCTTCCCTCTAATACTTTTTATATTTCCTTTAATAAGTGATTATTTTACATATGCTTTCCCATTTAACACCCTTTTGTAAGCATTTTATAAAACCATTAAATATTCCAGAGTGCCTGGGTGGTTCAGTTGTTAAGCGTCCGCCTTCGGCTCAGGTCATGATCCCAGAGTCCTGGGATCGAGCCCCACATTGGGCTCCCTGCTTGGCAGGGAACCTGCTTCTCCCTCTCCCACGGCCCCTACTTGTGTTACCCCTCTCACTCTCTCTCTCTGTCAAATAAATAAATAAAATCTTTTTAAAAGAACATTAAATATTCTTGTAAAACATGACTTTTAGGCTGTATAACATTCTATCATATGGTTATACTATCATTTATTAAATAAATGCCCTACTGTTGGTCATTTGAAATATTTCCAATTTCTTAGTATTAAAAATATAGCCAATATATAAAGAGATCATAATGCTGTTTCTTTGAAATTGTTATGACATACTCTTACACCTTGAATTTGAATCAAATGATCTGATAATTGAGGCATTTGATTTCTTTTTTGTTAAATTTGATGGGAGTTCTGTGGGCTTCCAGGATTTGGAAGTCTGTTTCCTTCCCCAGGTTAGAAAAGTTTTCAGCTATTATTTCCTACAACCAATAATCTGCCCCCGTTTCTCTCTCTTCTTCTGGGACTCCTACAATATGAATGTTATTACATTTAATGGGTACGCTTTTGGTTTCTAAAAGGAAAATGTCTTCCATAGAAGTTTAATTTCATTCCTAATATAACCACAGTCCTGATATAACCACATTTTCACAATCCTCAAATATCTTTTCTACCTGAAAATCAAGAAACAAGATCCCATTTTAATCTGTACCGTTTTCAGAAGGAACAACTTTTTACACAGATCAATACTGTCAAATGAAAAGACATAGGTTAAAAAAAAGTTTTCCCCCTACATTAACAATAAAAAATCAGGTAGGAAGGCATTTAATAAGAAAATATGTGAGTTTTAAATGAAGAAAATTACTATATTTAAGGACATAAATTTTTAAAGCAAAAATGACATAGAAAGTTCTCAAACTCAACAGAACAAATATAGTAAAGGTGTCAGCTCTCCACTAAGTTAATTGGTTTCAATGTAGTTCCAATCAAACTTTAGGGAGATTTTTGAACTTAATGAGGAATTTAAAATTTAATCTAGGAAAATAAACAGGTGAGAATGTTGAAAAAAAAAAGAGAGATTACCATTACCAGCTACTTTTAAATGGCAAAAACAATTAAAATTTATAAATGTACAAAGAAACATATCACATACAAGTATACAATGGAACTGCAATCATGTCATAAAAAAGAATTACCTTAAACAGTATATGGTCTATTCCAGAATTATTAAGATCCCATTTTTTTAATAAATGTGTTAACGAAGTATAATACATTTATATTGAAAAGTTGCACAAACTGTAAACTCAGTGAATTTTCACAAAGCAAACACACCCAGATCAAGAAACAACAGAACCAGCACCACACTCCCTCCCAAGAGTAATCACAATCTTGTCAATAAGATCCCATTTGTAATCAACTCTATAGTAGTCTACTGATACACAGTAAGACACACCATTTTAAGTGTTCATTTTGATGAGTTTTGACAAATTTACATATAACCATTATCACAACAAAGTACAAAAGCAGTACAGACACCATTTCAACTTAAAATTATCTAACTATATCTGTGTATTCATTTGTACTAACATTGAAAAACAGCACAAGGGGGCCCCTGGCTGGCTCAGTGGGTTAAAGCCTCTGCCTTCAGCCCAGGTCATGATCCTAGGGTCCTGGGATCAAGACCCGCCTCAGGCTCTCTGCTCAGCAGAGAGACCCTCTCTCTGCCTGCCTCTCTGTCTACTTGTGATCTCTGTCTGTCAAATAAATAAATAAAATCTTAAAAAAAAAAAAAAAAAGAAAAACAGCACAAGTGGACGTGCTAAAAACTGGGAAGTGAAACTGTTAGTGCTTTCACTTCTTCAAAAATTTTAAGCAATATAGATTTTTAAAAAAATACAGAACAAATGATAATATAACAAACAGTTCTGTATATATCCCCCCCAAAATAGATGCTTAATATGTAAACTGAACAGCAGAGATGCAGTTCAAATTCTTCCGGAGTCCCACGCCCTTCAGTCCTCCCAGAGGAAACAACGATCACTAATACTTTACTCCATATGTGTATTATGTTTCTTAAATTTACATGAGCAAAGGAGAAATTATTTAATTAATGGTATGGAGAATACTGTTTAAAAATGCTCTGGCTTTGGCCAATAGTTAATTATCAGCTAAATTATTTACAAATTTTGAACCCTAAGGATATAACTATTTATTATCCCTTGATACTTTCTTATCGCTTGATTTTTAAATCTATTATTAGAAATAGTTCTTATGGGACGCCTGGGTGGCTCAGTGGGTTAAAGCCGCTGCCTTTGGCTCGGGTCATGATCCCAGGGTCCCGGGATCGAGTCCCGTATCGGGCTCCTTGCTCAGCAGGGAGCCTGCCTCTCTCTCCGCCTCTGCCTGCCTCTCTGCCTGCTTGTGTGCTTTCTCTCTCTCTCTTTCTGATAAATAAATTAATAAATAAATAAAATCTTTAAAAAAAAAAAAAGAAATAGTTCTTATCCTAAAAATAAAATTCCTAACATTATTCTCTAATCTACCTATTAGAAATCATAAAACCTGAGAGAAAAAAAATTTTATTTATTTATTTTTTTTTTTAAAGATTTTATCCATTTATTTGAAACAGAGAGAGAGAGATCACAAGTAGGCAGAGAGGCAGGCATAGAGAGAGAGGAGAAAGCAGGCTCCCCGCCGAGCAGAGAGCCCGATGCGGGCCTCGATCCCAGGACCCTGAGATCATGACCTGAGCCGAAGGCAGAGGCTTCACCCTGAGCCACCCAGGCGCCCGAGAAAAAAAATTTTAAATAAAGAACATAGGATAAGCCAAAGTTCATTAGCATTTCTGGCTAGCCAAAAAGGAGAGGGCAATGACTAACAAAATGGTATCATTCATTAAATTACCTCCAATTTTAGCATGTTTTAACTTTCTAAGAAGCCAATTATATGAATAACGTTAAGAAAAATGCTACCCCCTGAAAAAGTCCTAAATTCAATCTAGACTTAATTCTTTTCATTAATCATTCTAACATGTATAAACTCGTAACTGAACTACTCTATCAAATGAAAGACTGCAATGATGAGACTCTCTCTCTGAGATAATTATAAATTCTAAGCTATTTTAGGATGATCAAACACAAGCTTTTTAAAATTATGTACTAAAGAAAAGACAGAATTCCCCAGTGTGTTTAATCCAGGAATACTTCAGATAGGTCTTAAAAAAAACAGTAGGAATAGGGAACCAAGTGAGAAAGCATACAAGGCAGGATGGTAAGTACAGGCAGATTGTAAACTAAACAATGTCCACTTTGATCTATCAGGCTGGATCAGAACAGTCATGTTATCATAATAAAAGATAACAATTTACTAATTATATCCCCACTTTGTTCTAAGAAGATCAAAACTTTTTTTTAAAGATTTTTATTTATTTATTTGACAGAGAGAGAGATCACAAGCAGGCAGAGAGGCAGGCAGAGAGAGAGAGGGGGAAGCAGGCTCCCCACTGAGCAGAGAGCCCGATGCGGGGCTTGATCCCAGGACCCTGAGACCATGACCTGAGCTGAAGACAGAAGCTTAACCCACTGAGCCACCCAGGTGCCCCAAAGATTCAAACTTCTAAGTAAATATTAAAATGTGACCAGGCAGCATAAAATAAAAGCTCAGACAAGATGAGACACATGAGGGAGTAACAAAATAAAAACCAGAACCCACCTTCCATAGAATGGAATTCTTGCTTTGGTAGCATTCTGTTTTAGTTGGTCAAAAGCACCTATAAGATAAAGAGTTAATGAGTCCTAAAACTTGAAAATAAAAATTTCAGAGAACAGTCTTCAAATTTCAACACATTACCTGCTCTGAATGTGTCTGCACATATCAAACAGGTCTTCCAACCTTTCCTCTGGTAATAATATGCTAACTGGGAAAAGAACATTTAAAAAATAGAGTATCAATAACAATGAATTATTATACACACAATTTTTTCTGTTTACTCTTGTTATTTAAAGATTAAAGTAAAACTCCTCATATTCTCCTGAAAGTAATATTATTACATTAAGTTTTTGTTTGAAATTCCAGTCAGTTAACATACAGTGTAATATTGGTTTCAGGGGTACAATATAGTGATTCCACGTGTCCATACAGTACCTGGTGCTCATCATAGCAAGTGCACTCCTTAATCCCCATCACCTGTGTCACCCATCCCCCACCCACCTCCCCTCTGGTAACCAGCAGTTTGCTCTCTATAATTAAGGGTCTGTTTCTTGGTTTGTGTCTCTCTCTCTTTTCTACCCCCTTTGTTTGTTTCGTTTTTTAAATTCCACATATGAGGGGCACCTAGGTGGCTCAGTCAGTTAAGCATCTGCCTTCAGTTCAGGTCAGGATTCCAGGGTCCTGGGATCTAGCCCCATATTGGGCTCCCTGCTTGGTGGGAAGTCTGCTTCTCCCTCTCCCACTCCCCCTGCTTGTGTTCCTTCTCTCACTGTGTCTCCCTGTCAAAAAAAATAAAAAATAAAAAATCTTTAAAAAAAATTAATAAATTCCACATATGAGTGAAATCACATGGTATTTGTCTTTCTCTGACTTATTTCACTTAGCATAATATTCCATCCATGTCATAGCAAATGGCAAGATTTTATTCTTTTTATGGCTGAATAATATTCCATTGTGTGTCTGTGTGTGTCACACACAGGCAGAGCCTGACACGGGGCTCAATCTCATGACCCTGAGATCATGACCTGAGCAGAAATCCAGAGTTGGACACTCAACCAACTGAGCCACCCAGGTGCCCCTATTATTACATTATTGAATACAGCAAATTTGCTAACAAGTTTAAATTCTAACTGCCATCCAGTAACATTCAAAGGATATAAAATGATCAAGCAATACATGACCATATTGAAAAATGTTACTATTAATGTTAATTAATAAAAACAAACAATAACATAACCCTCTAAGAAATAATCCCTTTCTCTTTTTTCTAGACTATAACATAACTGAGGCTTGTGAAACAAAATCTGGTAACAAACCTGAGGCACCCAATTCTGGAGAAAGAGGTGGTATAATGAATTAAAAATTAGTAGAAGGATATGTAAAATGAAGATCTAGATTATGCTGGGTGAGACACTGTACAAAGGGAGCCTTGAACCATGGGAAATAAGGTAAACTTTCCATGTTCTCTTCTCCAAAAATTATATCCTCACTTCCTTAAAGGGTAGGCCAGTCTCTTTGGTAAAAGAAACAGCATAGTTATAGAAAAGTCTTCCATTCTTAAAAAAACAACCACAAACGAGATTCTGGGATTCCTTCTTATTGTAAAAAAAGCTATTACAAAAATGTAATAATATACTGAGTAACAGAAAATTGTAAAGCAACAATATTAGCCTGGTTTTAACATAAAACTTGATTTATACAAACATCTCTTCTCCATGACTCTTTTTTAAGACTAAGTATAATTTACCTTTGAACACGTTGTTGTTTTACCACTCCCTTGCAATCCAACAAACATGATCACATTCTGTTTTCCTTTAGTGGGTGTCCATGCTTTAACTCCAGGGTCTACAAGCTGGGTATCAAAAATAAAATTAAAATAAAATCAGGTTAACATATGCTTATGTTCAAAACCCCTCTCTCCACAAATTCTAAATTGTAAAAATAATTTAAAGACATTTTAGTATAAGAGGCAACAATAATCCTACCATTCTAATACAAATTTACTATTTCCCTTTGTACACACATAGTGAAATTTAAGAATATAAAATAATTCACTGCAAAGTCATAAGCAAACCTATTCTCCCAAATCAATTCAGAGAAAGGATCTCAAGACATTTTTTTTTTAGAATAAGCTGGAATGTGAACAGTGAGACCAAGTTTGAGCCAAAGGAGCAATATGCATCAGCAGTACAGAAATATAAAAATCTATGTGCAGGCTGCATATGAACTTTTAAATTGCTAGTAATGACATTAAAGAAAATGAAAATAAGTGATAATAATTTTAATACTTTATTTAGTCCAATATATTAAAATGCTATCATTTCAACACATAATCTACATTTAAAAATTAATGATATATATTATATTCCTTTTCCCCATACGAGGTCTTCAAATTTGGCATCTTTTTCATACTTATAGCACATCTCAATGTGGACTAACTACATTACAAGTGCTCAGTAACTACACGGGGCTAGTCGCTGCCATATTGGGACACCTATCTTCATGTTCAGTTTAATAAATGTTTATGTATGAGCAAAATTACAAATTGCATGTGAAAGATTTTCCAGGTCAGTCAGATGTCAAATTTTCCAATGCCAAAGACCTACTGTTCTATGAAGTTGTTATATTTAGAGAGCCAGTAAAAAATAATCGCCAATTTCATGAGTCAGTGGGAAACTAAGGTTTGCATATGGACAGCCCCCAAATGATATACATGAGTTCATTTAAAAAAACAATTCCTTTGCAAGTCAGTTGTTGAGAGCTGGAAGCATGTATCTCCACATCATAATAAAGCCATAACTGCAGATAATGCCCTAGATCAGAGACTGGCAAACTATGTGTGAGTAAAGTTTTTATGGAACATCGCCATGCCCATTCATTTACTGCTTTTGTGCTACAGCAGCAGAGTGGGATAGCTGCAACAGAAATCATATGGCCCACAAAGCCTAAACTATCTAGTCCTTAAGAAAAAGTTTGCAAAACCCATGTGAGACAATACCATAAGGTCACACGGTCTGTATTATACCTGAATTTCAAGGAAAGCCATGTGGTAGCAAAGGCAGGAAAAGAGAACACATTTTGTTATCTCTTTCCCAGGCACAGGCCTAGCTTTAAGGAAACTTCTGAAATAGGCACAATCGATCTTAAACATATTCACTCTCCTTCCCTCTAGATCCTTTCAGATACTCACACTACCCTACATTCACCTCCGGTCTCCGTATCTCACAGCAGAAGCACCCAGCTCTCTATGAATCTATATTTGGAACATATGTGTTTTAGTGACTAATTATTTTCTAAATCTAACTTCTATTCCTCCTGCACCCTAAAACAGCAGTACTTTTCAGTCTCAGGATTCCTTTATAATTATAGTAGTTTTTTAAAGTTAGTTGCAATGTAGAATCTGAAACCATATAAACTCCACACTCCATTCCATTAAAATCTGTTATTCTATCTTGCACTTTGAATGCAACTTTGAATGCAACTTTGAATGCAACTGGTGCATGATTTTATAACATCATATATTAGTCATTGACAAATTTCATTACACAACAAGAAAATTTATTATATCAATACTGATCGCATCAGAAATGTACTGGGATCCCGTCAAACTCATGGTGGAGATACAAGTTTCTAGTTTTCTTTTTTTTTTTTTTTTTTAAGATTTTATTTATTTATTTGACAGAGAGAGATCACAAGTAGGCAGAGAGGCAGGCGGTGGTGGGGAGGGGAGGCAGGCTCCTTGCTGAGCAGAGAGCCTGATACGGGGCTCGATCCCAGGACCCTGAGATCATGACCTGAGCCGAAGGCAGAGGCTTAACCCACTGAGCCACCCAGATGCCCCCAAGTTTCTAGTTTTCACTGGAAAGCTCAAATTTTTTCACTGGCCACAATATAGTTATTTATTTGCCTTAAAGTGACAGGCTCACTTTACTTGAAAATCTTATTCAAGTCTGAATTACTACAGATTATCTGTCTGTTGTTTGTTCACGTAACAACGGTGTTTTATGAAAGCAGCAGCTAGCTCAGCTTGCACTCAAATAATCACACGTGTCTCTTCCTCAAAACCACCATCAAATTTCAGTATGCAGCAAAAAAGCTTTCTATGTACTTCCCATTTCATGCCACAAAATTGTACAAAGATGTATATACTCAGAGGTTAAGATTTAATACAACTAATAACTTCTACTGTTCCATCAAGGGCATTCTTTTTTTTAGGGGTACAGTCTGTGATATCAAGAGCATTCTTAAGTAAAACAGCTTCACACCCCTCCCACAACAAGTGTGTAGTAGTAAAAAGTATAATGACTACTAGTATAGTTTGGTACTCCGGCCTTAATTCATGCTAGGGAATTTTACCCACCATTGCTTTTGAACTACTGGCACAAATATCAAACAATACAAAAGGCAAATAATGTCTTAGTATTGTTATGAAAAGTTTTGACCTTGTTTTGCACATCACTGCTCTAGACCATATGCTTCTGAGTATAGAGACCAGTCTAATTTATCTCTATCAGCAGCATCTGACATATTGCCGAGAATAAAGAAGGTACTTAAAAAATGCTTCTTAACAAAGCAGTTAATGCACCAGCATTGCCTACAGATGCCAAACCCTAAAAATAGAAATTTTCACAAACCCCGCACTGACCTCGGGGCTAGATGAAAAGCAAACTGGAAATAAAATGAGGAGTCCTACAAGGAGTTTGGCGATCAGACCTGTGTCAGCCACTTACTAAGTGTCTCATTTTTCTCAACTGCAAACTGCTAAGTATGACTGGATAAAGTCTCTGACCTCTTTAAGGTCTGATTTTCTTTTTTTTATTAAATAGTCTATAAGACTACATGAAATGATACAACCATCTGAGATACTAGACTTTTTCTGAGTATCAATCAATCAGCTCTGCTGAAACCAAAGGAGTAAATGAAACTACTGGAAAATGAAAAAATAAATGGAAAAATACTGGAAGACCACTAGCAGACATCTGTTCCTCTAAAAAAATTTTTTTTCAGTTATTTCCTTTTTTTCCCCCCTACCACTGGACCCATACATATTTTTTTAATGCTCTAAGATTTTCACCATAATTTTCATGACTACAGCAGCAATATCAGTTCTAAGGTGATACCAGGCCATAGGCTGTATTTACTACTTGCAAAATAAAATTTCACTAATTGCTCATAATGTAGACAAGAGTTGGGATATCTGATCTTTTCAAGGGGAATTCTGGACACAATAAACTGTTCAGAAAAGAACACTTGTCAAGAGTGACTTTTCGTACAAAAGTAGGACCTTCAATAGGCAGAATCTGATATTAAAAAGGATATAAACTCAGGAGAGGCCCTTCTATCAATTTATCTGTAGTGAAGTTCTACCTTTCGTAACCCAGCTTTGGGAATTTTTACAGGAACAGTACTGGCCTTTCATATCTATACTCAGAACTTTGTATTCAGAAAACTCTATAATAAAAATAGGCCCCTTTAGAAAAGTTAATAATCCTTCAATTAATATTTTTAATAGAGGAATATTCTATAAAAACATTATAAAATATTCTGAAACAGTACTCCTATTTGTGGTGCTAATGTATTTTTACCCACTGGAGTCCGTGGAGAATCATATAGCACAATCCTGATACTTTTACCTTCACAAGTTCTTTAAATACAGCATGCTGAATCATTTTTCTTTTGTTAAGACCAGATGCCATCTCTTCAAGATCAATAGCAGACCTTCATGATGATGGTTTTTGTGGGGAGGAGAGAGAAAAGCCAGATAAGACACTCTGAAAAAAAGTTTCTGCTCCAAAAAAAGGTAAAAATATTCAATCATTCACATTAATAGTCTTCTGATTAATGTGTAAAATTACTACAGATTCTTAAGTCTATGGAAGAATTTACCATGAAATATTAGACATAAGACCATGGTTAGTTTTTCAAGGCTTTCTTTTGAAAGTCAAAATACCAATTTGTCCTCATATCACTGCAAAGTAATTTTATTTTTACAGCATATATACTTTATAAATCTTCACACATAGCAGAGAATAGGATTATTTTCTCTAGTTCTAAATACTTAAATGCCAGTAGTTCTACATTTATTACCCAGACTAACAATACGAAAAGGAGAAATGGCCTGAACATGACAAGGGCTAGGAGTCCAACAGTTAATTGAGGTGCCTATATTATTCTATATGGCCTGCCCCAGTCAGTGCCTCTCCCAAAGAACACAGTAACCGAGACGACACGTATTACTCCTTCATTCAAATACAGGCAGGAAAACCAAGAGAACAAGAATGAATACAATTCTCCAACAATGAAGGAGGCTGATTAATGTCATCTTAAGCCTGAAGAGGATAAAATGGCACCACTTTTCTATGAAGAATTGTTAAAAGGCTTTTATATTAAAATACTATATTGCATAAGATTGAATCCATCCAAATAAAGGAGTAGTAAAATGGAAAGAAATCCATAATTAAATGAAAGCCACATGTAGTTTATTCTTTGAAACATCATTATGGAAACACACTATCAAAGCAGTCTTGCAACATATGAGTTCTGTTCTTTTCAAATGCTGAACGGCAGAAATGTTTCATGATATAGCAGACTTTTCTAGTTAGCTCTTCATCCCAGTAAACTAAATTTAGTTTGCCTGGTTTTTACCTGATTAATTTAACTTACTTTACATTTTCTCTTAGTTGCTTCACTAGTTTAATATTAACATCTGCTTCCAATAATGCTGTACATACTTCTTTGAGCATAGCATTTAATACCTGCAAATAAAAAATACATTAAAATTTAGCACTCCTAGTGTGTCATTTCAAGCACATAAAAACAACGGCTGATTGGTCATCATATACTACCATAGCTTAATAAAAACAATACTACACTGTTAGAGAAAAAAAAAAATGTTCTCAATTAGCCTCAGAGAGGTAATCTTAGCAAATGTCTAATCATTTTGTCAAAATAAGATATTCCATTTAGTTGAAATCTTGCCATTTGCAATGATGTGGATGGAACTACAGGGTATTACGCTAAGCGAAATAAGTTAATCAGAGAAAGATAATTATCACATGATCTCACTGATAACACAGAATTTAAGAGAAAAGGCAGAGGATCATGGGGAAGAAGGAAAAATGAAACAAGATGAAACCAGAGAGGGAGACAAACCATAAGATACTCTTAATGATAGGAAACAAACTGAGGGTTGCCAAGTGGGAGGGGATGGGGCGACTGGGTGATGGACACTGGGGAGGGTATGCATTGTGGTTGAGCTCTGGGTGTTGTGTAAGACTGATGAATCACAGACCTGTACCTCTGAAACACATAATGTATTATATGTTAATTTTTTTAAAAAGATATTCCATTTAGCTTTATTCAACCAAGTATTGTCACAATTTTATTCCTATATTAAAGTAACAATAGTAAAGACAATATGCAAGCCTAAGAAAGTTACTATGCAATCCATGTATGCCTTCTGTTGCTGATACACAGCACTTTATATTCACAATATCTGCTTAACTGAACTAGTAAGAGGAAAATGCAACAGAAGAAACTGACCCAGTCTGACCTAGCAGTCTTACTATGTCCACTCACAGCAGAGGAACAAAGTTGAAAAGAAAACTATCCTCCATTAATAACTCACTATCATTACATATTTGCTGAGTTACAAGGTGCTGTGGTTAAAAGGTCTTAACTATAAAGTCTTAAAAAAAGATGAGGTTTTTGTTGCTTAGGTAAATTAGGGTTTACACAGTAACCTGTGTGCTCCATGAGGGCAGGGATTTTAGTCTGTTTGTCACTGCTATATCCCTGGCGCCAGCAAAAAGTCCGCAAAAACGCAGGCCCTGGGGTACCGTCGGCTGACTCAGTCAGTTACAGCATGTGACTCCTGATCTCGGGGTTATGAGTTCGAGCCCCACAATGGGTGTAGAGATTAACTCAAAACTAAAATCTTTTGATTTTTTGATTTAAAAAAAATTTTTTATTAACATGTAATGTATTATTTGCCCCAGGGGTACAGGTCTGTGAATCATCAGGCTTACACATTTCACAGCACTCACCATAGCACATACCCTCCCCAATGTCCATAACCCAGCCATCCTATCCCTCCCCACTGACCCACCAGCAACCCTCAGTTTGTTTTGCGAGATTAAGAGTCTCTTATGGTTTGTCTCCCTCCCCATCCCATATTGTTTCATTTTTTCCCCTCCCTACCCCCCAAGACCTCCCCACCCTACCTCTCAAACTCCTCATATCAGAGAGATCACATGATAATTGTCTTTCTCTGATTGACTTATTTCACTTAGCATAATACCCTCTAGTTCCATCCACGCCATTGCAAATGGCAAGATTTCATTTCTCTTGATGGCTGCATAGCTTTTTTTTTTTTTTTTTAAGATTTTATTTATTTGAGAGAAAGAGAGAGAAACCACAGGCAGGAAGAGGGGCAGAGGGAGAGGGAGAAGCAGACTCTTGGCTAAGCAGGGAGCCCGATGACATGGGGCTCGATCCCAGAACCCCGGGATCATGACCTGAGTTGAAGGCAGATGCTTAACCGAGCCACCCAGGTGCCTCAAAAATAAAATCTTAAAAAATAAAATGGACCCTGGAATATTTCTTGAATAATTCCCACCTCAACTCACTTCATACATCCTACAGAGGCTCATCAGATCCATCTCTTATTAATGGAGTCTTATAAAAATGGAACTGATCTTTCATTAGAGAGATCTTCCATTAGAGAGATTCTGTTCATTCCCTAGCAGCACAGTACTAAGAGCAGAGAAGTTGCCAATACAAGCAACAGCTGTTACTATACTTCCCACCAAGCTCTTCTCCCTGGTTTCTTTTTTCTCTACTAGAAACTTAAACAGCATAAGGGTTACACAACAGGGAAAACTGTTTGGAAGGCTGCTGTTTTATTTATTCTGAATGCCAAAGACTGCACAATGGTTTAAATTATGATTTATCATTTAATAATATATTAGAAAAAACCCTGGATGACGAATTAGAAAAAAGATACTAATCCTGGCTTTTTGGAAAATAAAGATGTGGAACTGACTTCCTGTTGCTGTTAACTGAGAGCTGGACTAGCTGAACTCAAAGATGGTTCCAAAATTATTTAATACCATTAACTTATTAAGGTATTGATAGCAAATTCTACATTAGATTTTTTTTTCAGTGAGCACTGAGTAAGGTACAGAACTAGTCAATGACTGTATTGTATACCTGAAACTAATATAGCACAGTATATTAACTACACTAGAATAAAAGTTTTTTTTAGTTCAAAAAAAAATTTTTTTTCCAAACCTCCAAGTTAGAAAGCACTTTTTTTTCCTTAAAGAGAGGGAGAGAGAGGAACAGTGAGGGGCAGAGGGAGAGAGAGATTCCCAACAAGGCCCCATGCCCAGCACAGAGCCTAAGGTGGGGCTCAGTCTCACAAACCCAACATCATTACCTGAGCTGAAATCAAGGGTCAGATGCTTAACTGACTGAGCCACGAGGTGCCCCTAGAAAATACTTTTTTAATCTATTATTTAATTAGATCCTTAAAAGCACCTTGTAAGGTAAATGCTGTTTTCTCATTTTATACATTAAGGAATCTGAAGCTAACTTGCCCAGATTTCTATCACAAGCTACTAAGCAGGTGGCTAACGAGGTCTTCTAAAACCAAATTCAGTACTGTCCCATTGGTACCACAAAATATAAAGTATACTTGGGGACTCTCATCTTCTTCAATTGACAAATCATTAAGATACAAGGTATGGGGGGGGTAATTTTTTTTTTTTTTTTTGGTGGGCAGTAAAAGGTTTAATGAGCAGTAGCAAAGCAATGGTACAAAGCTCCTGAGGAGGGAAGGGACCCAAGAGGGTTGCCTGAAAAAGAAATATTTAAAACTGAAAACAAGAGCGCCAGGAGGAAGAGTACTTCAGATAGCATATAAGGAGTCAGCTTACAAAAACTAAAGAACAAAAACAAACAAAAGCAAAAAAACTGAACGAGGATTTCAGAGAAAATCAAAGTAGACAACGTGAAAATACCAGCCTTCTATGAGAAAGCTGAATAAAAGTAGAAAAAGATGAGATGCGCACATGCCTACCCAAGAAGAAAGAAAGAAGCAGGACGCTGAAGTTTCGGGTCTATGTCTCCAGATCTAAGCCTTTTTTACTTTTTTTTAAGATTTTATTTATTTATTTGAGAGAGAGAGATCACAAGTAGGCAGAGAGGCAGGCAGAGGGAGAGAGGGGGAAGCAGGTTTCCTGCTGAGCAGAGAGCCCGATGCGGGGCTCGATCCCAGGACCCTGAGATCATGACCTGAGCCGAAAGCAGAGGCTTAACCCACTAAGCCACCCAGGCACCCTCTAAGCCATTTTCAAAACAAAAAATGTATGCCATTTTTACATGTTAGTTAAGATTTGGGGGGTTTCTGTTTCCTTTTTTTTTTTTCTTTTTTTTTTTTTTTTTAAGATTTTATTTATTTGACAGAGAGAGATCACAAGTAGGCAGAGAGGCAGGCAGAGAGAGAGATAGAGGAGGAAGCAGGCTCTCCGCTGAGCAGAGAGCCCAACACGGGACTCGATCCCAGGACCCTGAGATCATGACCTGACCCGAAGGCAGAGGCTTAACCCACTGAGCCACCCAGGCGCCCCAACTTTTTTTATAATTCTTTATAGAAAGTAAAATAGTAAGATAGTCAACTCAATAAAAAACATCATATAGTGTATCCAACTTTAAATTTTTATCTACAGTTATTAAATCTACATCAAAACAAATATAAACGTAAAGATTAATAATAATTCATGTCCCGATGCTAGTAATGATGTGCAATCATATATATTTCACACATTTTACATACCTCTTCATTGATAATGGTGGCATTGCTCAATGAGCGTAATGCTGATGTTATTTTTCTTCCAAGGTCTGCTAGTACCATCTTGAAGGCTTTAAGATGTGATTACAAGAAAATCTAAGGAAAAACATTAAATAAAAACATTTGAAAAATAATCAATACCAGTTTTCATAATTGGAAGACTTCTGAAGAGTATTTAATTAAAATTAAACTATTATAATGTTTAGATACTATAACTTCAACTTCTATAGCCTCAATCTGCAGCCTCAATATACGTATGTCCAAAAGCTAAGGCTACTCATTGATTATGATGACTTGAGTTTAAATACCTAATTAGAATATCCTATACAAATCAGCAAATTCAATATTCAGATAAAATGCTTTGAGGCAATAATGATACAATCTCAAATGCAAACATCTATGTGAAGATGGACATTTTGGACATACATGTGAATATGAATAAGAGAAGAAAAAAGGTGAAATCTCCACCCAGAAATATTGTCCAATTTACCACATTAAAGAACTCTGTAAACTATATTGATTCATGCTCTAAGCCAAAGGAAAAAAAAAAGTTTTAATTAATAAGACACTTCACTTTTCACACACATTACATTAGCTCATCTTATTCTTCTAACACCCAAAGAAAGGGGTATATTACTGACTTTCCTATTTTAAAGCTGTTCTTGATTCCCCAACTCTAAAACAAGATAACCTCAAAGGCCCTTCCAGCTCTAAAATGCCATGGTTTTAGAAAGTATACAGTTGCACCTACCACATTTAAGTCCTTATACCATGCAAGGACTCATGGGTGGTAAGCAAGCAAATAGGACAGGTAGTCCCTGGCTTCAAGGTGCTTATCTACTAACAGGCAAGACAAGACACAGGAATGTGCAGCAAATAAATATAAAGAGAATTCCTCTTGCCTGACTGCCTTCAAACTGGGATATCGGTTTCCATCAGATTCACATGAAACACCAGCTCTTCCTGGGTCTCAAGCCTGCCAGCCTTCGAAATGAACTACACCACTCACTCAGCTCTCTCCTGGGTCTCCAACTTGCCAAGCTGGAGGATCTTGGGACTTGTCAGCCTCCATGATCACATAGCCAATTCCTTATAATAAATTTCTTTATACACACACACACACACACACACACACACATCCTATTGTTCTGCTTCTGTGGAGACCCTTGACTAATACCGGTAAAGTACTAGTTCAAAGCTGCAATAAAACTTTATGATCAACTGCCAATGACCATTTCTGTAAAAATTCAAAGAAAGAAAACACAGGCTCAGGTAGATAGAACAAGCTTTACAGAGAAGTTTGAATATGAATCTGATCCTGAAATATAAGCAGGACGTGGATAAGAGAAGAAGACAAAAAAGAATTGGAAGAAGATGATAAGGCATGAGCAGAAACGGAGATATAGAAAAAGCATGGGACATACTATACCTTACATATGCCTTATGAGTGGACTTAAGAGATTACTAAGTATGTATTATTTGGAAGGCAGTAAATAAAATATTCTAGTCAGGACAGTGGTTAGCTAATTAAAAGGAAATACAGGTTGTGAAGAGCCTGAAACCAGGTTAAGAAGTATCAGACATCTGGTAGATGCAAAATCAGCAGAAAAGCTCAGTGTTCAAAACAATGATGTTAGGGGGCGCCTGGGTAGCTCAGTAGGTTAAAGCCTCTGCCTTTGGCTCAGGTCATGATCTCAGGGTCCTGGGATCGAGCCCCACATCAGGCTCTGTGCTCAACGGGGAGCCTGCTTCCCCCTCTCTCTCTGCCAGCCTCTCTGCCTCCTTGTGATCTGTCAAATAAATAAATAAAATCTTAAAAAAAAAAACAAATAACAATGATGTTAGTAACTCTTCCGAGTTAACTAATCTAGTCAACCAAGATAATCAAGACTAGATTTCTATAAAAAGAGTATACAGGAGATTAAAAATGAGAGAAATAGAAAGACTAAATTGCTGACTCATTCAAAATTGAGTAAGAGAAGAGGAGGGGAGTCAAAAGAAGGAGGAAAGGAAATGCACTCAAGGACCTATCATTGGCAAAGAGATGTTCCAGGCTGAGCTCTAAATTAGACACTACACTTCCACTCAGGCAAAACTAGGTAATTTAGAACCTAAAAAATTACTAACAACTTGATGGAATTGAAAAAAAATGTGCTTACCATAAATTGTTTATAGTTACATGGTTACTTCACCTGAAAGACCAATTCCTTCACAGACAAGATCCAGCACTTTTTATTTCTTATCCCATACTCGTTATACTAAATTATTATTGCTTAAGTAAACATTCTTGAGGTAAAAAATAAGAATCAGATGTTTCAGTTCATCTCCTTTGCCACCGTGTTACCCAGAGTGCTATAATCCTCATTATGACACCACAATTTACTATTTTAGAGATCACATCATAAACACAGCATCCTCCATTTTAAAAAGCTATTATTAGTTAACTCTTAAAAATAAGCCTATCTTCCTACATTGATTGATCTTTTAAACTAAAAATACTTCTGTGAAGTTTTCTAATACATTTTTCCTCATGTAAGTACTTATTGGCAGCACATTTTTTGATATATTTGCCTGTTTATAAAAACGTACATTTCCATAAAGGAATAATGATATCTAGTAATACCTTTTATTTATAGGGTATTATCTGTGCAATTTCCAAGGATGTGTTCCTGAAAACTCTGGTATTAGGATTCTCCTCAAAACCTCAATGACTTCCTATTTCACGCAGAGGTAAAGTCCTCAAAATGCAAAATGGACTGTAAGGCACTCCCAAATTCACACACTCCATTTTAATCACATTGATCTCCTTACTGTTGATCCTGCACATTACTACCTCAGGTCCTTTGTACTGGTTGGCATGATCTCCCCCTGGCTGACAAGGGGAAAGACAGCTCCCTGCCTCATCACCTTCAGATTGCTGTCTAGATGCAGTTTCTCTCAATAAGGCCTTCCCTATCACTTGTTTAAATGCACAGTCTCCCTTCCCTTTATTTTTTTCTATTGTCTCATTATCAAATAACATATGATTTACTTATTTTGTTTGTGGCCTGTAATATCCCCCAATTGAAATGTAAGCTTCATGAGGGCAGGGAATTTTGCCTCTTTTGCTCCCTCCTATGAACTCACTGCTTTATGTCTCCTCAGAAGTATATACTGAGCCCTTATTAAAAATGAACTTTATGAATGAATGCATTTAAGACTATAGGAACAAAGCAAGATAGGGAACAAAAGTTATGAAAGGCCTTACAAATATCTTTTTTAAGACCAGTAACATAGAGCCACTCTGGAAAACAGTAAGGAGGTTCCTCAGAAAGTTGAAAATAGAGCTACCCTACGACCCAGCAATTGCACTACTGGGTATTTACCCCAAAGATACAGATGTAGTGATATGAAAGGGCACCTGCACCCCAATGTTTATAGCAGTAATGCCCACAAAAGCCAAACTATGGAAAGAGCTCAGATATCCATTGACAGATGAATGGAAAAAGATGGGGTATATATATTCAATGGAGTATTACACAGCCATTAAAAATTGGAATCTTGCCATCTGTAATGATATGGATGGAACTAAAGGGTATTCTGCTAAGTGAAATAAGTCAATCAGAGAAAGATAATTATCCTATGATCTCACCAATATGTGGAATTTAAGAAACAAGGCAGAGGATCATAAGAGAAGAGAAGAGAGGATGAAATGAAACAAGATGAAACCAGAGAGGGAGACAAACCATAAGAGACTCTTAACTACAGGAAACAAACTGAGGGCTGCTGGGGGTGAGGTGAGGGGGATGGGGTGATTGGGTGATGGACACTGGGGAGGGTATGTGTTGTGGTGAGTGCTGTGAATTGTGTAAGACTGATCAATCACAGACCTGTACCCCTGAAACAAATAATACGATATATATTAAAAAAAAAAAAAATGGAAGAGTTAGAAAAAAAAAGACCACCAATATAAACCAATGAAATCAAAAGAAAGTCAATGACCTAGGTAATTGATATTGTACAATTACAAAAGAAAGTCAATGACCTAGGTAATTGATATTGTACAACTACAAATATCCATTTGCCATTACTTAGTATAACTTTTTAGAATTTCCCTAAAAAAAAAAGGAACTTCTAACAAGATTCTTAAAAATGAGCCTCACCTTGATCTAATATGCATACTAAAATATAGAACATCCTTTTTCATGTTACTAGTCTCTCAATATATCTATACCTATATCTCAAATTGGAGTAATTTACAATTCAAGCACACTCTCTCAAAATTCTCTTTTTCAACTAAAAAGGTTTACGGAAGTAAATCAGTGTATAATAGAATTTCATAAAAGAGGAATCTCTACTTCGATGGGGCTGTTGGAAAAGTTTAAGGGTAAATTACTGTATAGTACTTTATACAGTTTAACATCTATTATCTCATTCCACCCTCACAACAATTTTACGATGTAAGTAGGTTAGAGATTAGAGAATGGTGTTCCCTACAAAAAAAGAAAAAAAAAAAAAAAAGCAAAATGACTTCCCACAGTCCCCTGGCTACACAATCCTAGGTCCTATAGTATGAATGATGCTTTCAAAAACAGGGTTGAATATCCCTGCTGGCAAACTCCAGGACAAATTTTGTTGATACATTACAATGACAGGAAATCATATTTTGAAAGCAAAAATGCACACTCCTCTTCCTGGAAGAATCACTGCAATGTCCAGAAAGAACTGACAATCAGGACCACTGCAATCAGGATGTATAAGGACCGAGCTTTGTCCGAGTCACATGTTCTAACAGGAATCTAAGAGGAGTTGGCTAGTGAGGTGATGGAAATAGGCCCAAGTCTAGGGTGCCCTGATAAGGCAAACACAAGGCCAAGTATCATACTTACCTGCTGCAGTGTGAAGTACTGGAAAGAGCATGGGCTTTGGAGTCTGACAGACTTGGATTCAAATCCCAGCTCTGCTACATACTGGCTGTGTTACTTTGAGTAAGTTACTTAATCTCTCTGAGCCTCACTTTCCTCACCTGCAAAATGGAGATAATACCATTATCAAGGTAGTGACCCTGAAGGGATGTTGTGAGGGTTAAATGACACAATAAGTATAAAACTGTCATCAAGCACCTAGTATATTAACTTCCTGGCTTTCTTGAATGCTACCAACTGGATCTCCCTATCGTACTACCTGAAGTGTAAGTAAACTGGAACGTTTCTTAAACTTTACTAAAGCTCCTGTCCCATTACCTAGAAACCACCCCAGGAATCTTTAGTGCCAATTACACGTACCTATAATTCTATTACTCAACAGGAGCTACAGTGTTCAAACAGCCACTTTCCTCTACATAAACAATTATAAATATTCCTGCCAGAAACTTGCCTGGAGATCATATAAACAGATCCCAATGACTAGATATTTCAAATCCTATCACAATGAAAATCCCTATAAAAAAGTTCTTCTAAGCCCCAGTCAGTGACTAACTTATTGGATCAATATTAGACTAAAAAACTAAATAAATATATTATTAGTAGTAAATACCTTTAGAAAATTCAATTCTACACTATGTACCTTTCCAAAAGCTAGGCAAAAGTCCAAACCAATATTTGCTTTCCTTACTATAATACTAAGTCCATATATATTATATGTGTATATATATAAATATATATATATATTTAAATTCTGTGTAGTATATGTATCATATTCCAGGATAACACAGAAGTAAATTTATCTAACCAGGTGGCCTATATGCATCTTATTTGCTAAAATTATTCTATTTGAATGATAATATAATGTTAATTATGACTTTTAAATGTATGAGTATTTTTTCATTCTGAATCTTAGTCCTCCAAGGAAATAATTCATAATAATTTATGTTTGTGATTACAGGAAGATATGTAATCAGTGTAAAAATTCAAATATTACAGAAATACTGAAGATAGAAATTATAATTCCCCTAATCTTATACCCTCTTGTCCCCCGATAACCAATTTGGTTTATGTTCCTATAGACTTTGTTTTCTATGCATATAATTTAGGCAAGTTTTCATAAGAATTAAGGTTTGGGGAGTGAAAAAGGAAGCAGCAACGAGGGAAATTCTTTTGTAAACAAGCATGCTAATGCTAAAAACATGCTTAAATGCAAAGACAGAATACAAAACTGCATATACTGTATAATCCATTTTTGTCTATAAACAAATATAAAAAAATAACATTAGCCTCCCGGGAAATACAGATCAAAGGCACAACCAGATACTACTTCACACACACACAAATGGCTATAGTCAAAAAGATATAACAAGTGTTAAGGCTGTGGAGAAATCAGAACCCTCATATACTCTGCTGGTGGGAATGTAAAATTGCATATAGCCCTTTGGAAAGTTTGGCAAGTCCTCAAAATGTTAAACACAGAGTTACTGTATATCACCCAGCAATTCCACTCTGAGGTACATCCAAGAGAAAGTAAGACACACATCCACAAATATCCATAAAATGGAATTCCTGATAATAAAAAGGAATGAAGCACTGATACATGTTACACCATGAATACTGAAAACATTACGCTGTAAGAAACCAGTGACAAAAGAGCCACATACTCTATGATTCCATGTATATGAAATGCCCAAGAGTAAATCTATAGAGACAGAAAGTTACTTAGGGCTCAAGAGTTGGGGGAAAGTGAGGAGTGACTGTTAATCAGCATGGAGTTTTTCCATAGAGTGATAAAAATGTTCTAAAATTGATTGCAGTGATGCTTGCACAACTCTGTAAATACACTAAAAACTACTAAATTGTACACTTTAGGTGAACTGTATGACATGTGAATTTTATTTCAGTAAAACTGTTAGAAAATAATAACATTTGTCATTTCTGGATGATGAACAATTAGTAATCTTTATTTTTTTATTTACATCATTTTGTAATTGCCAAATTTTTGGTAATGACTAAGACTATTGTTTTTTAAAATCAAAGGGAAAATTATTTCTCAAAGTGCTCCTTATGAGAAATACAGTGGTATTACACTGAGGATTGAGATGGAATTGCCACTTGAATTCATTTAGTTATTCATTCATTCATTCATTCATTCATTCAATATATACTATGTGTTCCAGGAATTGTCCCAGCCTGAGAAAAGTTCTAACTCCAAATCAACAAATTACATCAATTTAACACAGACAAGACTTCTCTCTTGAATTCAAAAGATCAATTATACATCATACCACCCACTGACTTAACAGCTTTACTTCTGCACCGAAGGTTATATTTAACTATGCAAGAAGTACCAGAAAATTCTCTCTTCATTTAAATAACCTGTTTCCAAATTTTAAAACTCCTTTTAATATTTTTTTTAAAAAAAGAATGCAACATTTCATAGTTTGATAGCAGAAAATTCAATTTTTACCAAAAATTCAATTAGCAACAAGAGGTAATAACCCAAAAACAATGAGAATCACTTAAGATACTTTATTGGCTATCAGGTCGATCATAACAAGCATCTTTATGTAAACTGTTACCAAGATTAAAACAAAGTCAAAAGAATTCCTTGGCAATAGTCTGTCCTGAAATTGGAAAGATCACAGGCTGAAAGCATGGAAGAGAAGGAATAAGAGGTATATGCTATTTTTGTTATTTCAGGTACATGTACGTAACACCTATCTGCTGAAAATTAAATACTCAATCATAATCTCCAAGGATAGTACCATCAAAAGGTTTTGGGGGAAGTGGCTGGCCTCATTTAAATTCTTAATTAGGAGGACAAAACAAGGCATCTGTATTTTGAAAAATTTCACTGGTTACACTGAAGTGCAGCCAGGCTTAAAAATCACTGCATGAAATAATACTCCTCAAAGGAAACAAGGGAAAGAAAAATCTGTTTCATAATTTAAAAATTAGAGTCAACATAGCAAGTACACTGGAGGGAGAAAAACTTGAGAACAAGGAGACTAAAGACACACTAACCAAAAGCCTGGTGGAGGCATGTGGGGCTTGAACCAGGGAAGCAGAAAGCAGAATGGATCAAGTCAAGTCCAAGCAGAGGCTACAGGAATTACTGACCATATAGTTGTGGGAAGTGAAGGAGAAACAAAAGGCAAAAGTGACTCCAAGGTCTCAAACAGTAACCAGATGGCAAGGGATACCATCAACCAATGAAGGGAAGACAAAAAAGAAGCTGGTTTGAAACCTAAAGAGTAACCAGACAAAAAGTTCAAAAGGTTTTAAGGTTTTGTAATGTCGTACTTGTCATGTTCGACTAAATTGGGATTTTGAGTACATCTCCTATAATACTTTGTAATGTCCTACTAAAGTTGGATACTGACTACATAGGGGTTCGTTTTATTATTGTTTTTCAAATTGAACATACAAATATCACAAAATTCAGGTACAAACAAGGAGTTAAAGCCCTTATGTATCATATATACAATAATGAAAAAAGTGGTGGGGGGGGAAGCAAAGTTGAGGTAATAAGTTTGGTTTGGGACCTACTGAATTTGCAGAAACTAAAGAACTACATCACTCATGAGACTGAAGTTACAGAGAACAAAAGAGAAATTAGAGAAGTGTGGAAATGGTTAGCATACAAAGATAATGCTATGGAAGCAAAGGATGTAGATGGGAAGTCTCAAGGACAGCCTCTGAAAGACCCTGGGATGGCGAAGAGCCAACAAAAAGGAGTCAACCAAAAAGAATAATTAAAAGGGATAGAAGCCCTTACTAACCCCTTTCCCTCTCCAAAGGCATACAGAAGAAAATCAATTAAAAAAAAGAAGAAGAAGAAGAAGCAGCAGCTACCATTTATCTTCCTAAATTCCTGTGGTAAGTCCAGAATTTCCAGTTAGGTGGAGTTAGAGGAATAATCTGTTTGAAAGAGGGCCTGAGGATGTGTTTATCAAATTAGAAAATATTAACTGACCACATGAAAACACCAAGAGAACGAGTTTTGAGAGAAATAATTCCTCTCCCTTCCGTCATTAACACTGCTATATACCAGGCATTGCATGAAACTGATCATCTAATCTTTTATCCCCCTAATAAACTTATTAGATGGATGAGGAAACTGAAGCTGGAATAGAATAGAACTGGAATAGAAACTTGTTCAGGGTCACAAATCTTCCAAGGAGTACTCTCATCTGGGTTCCCAGAGCTCTCATAGCTCTTTATACCTTCCTAGAGTTTCTCATTACTCATCTTATTTAATGTGTATATATGTGCCTCTCTCACTGTACTGTTAGCTTCTCAATGACAGGGTTTGTATCATTCATTTCTGTATTCTTATAGATAGGAATAAGTAAATAGTGTGTTGAATTAAGCATATGAAAGAACTAGGTGAGAACAGCATCAAGAATGCCAACTGGGGAAAGAGTTTCAAGAAATGGTCAACAGTGGCAAATGCAGAGAGAGCCATCAGTGTATCTGAAGTCATCATTGGCACTGAACTGATGTCCCTTATTCATTTATGAAACGCCTACTATATGCAGGACAACGTGTTAAGCACAACGGACACGGAAAAATAAAATCTGGTACACGCCAAAAGGTTTTCGGAGAAGTAGCCACATCTAAATTCTTGATCGGGAGAGCAAAGTAGAGTCAGGCCTGTAACTGCCTACACCTAATCTGGCTCAGGTAAATCTGAAAACTACTTAAAAGGGTCACAGTGCATCTTTTAAGAAAACTTCTGATGGGGCACACGAGATGAAAAAGGGCCAGTGCACCTCAGTCTCGGTGATGAGAGCCGGTGGCCAGGGAAGCCGACTCCCTCCAGGGTCTCTGGCCCCCAAGGAGAGCTGACGCTGCCCCTAGCTGCCAGTCCGTGGTCGGGGGCGGGAAAAAGCAAGACACTTACCGCAAAAAGCACCGCTACCGCTGTGGCCCAAAGGGGCCGGGGATTCTTTCACGAGGCCCCCGCGCCGTGGGAGGAAACCAAGGAAAGCAAGGATCAGACAGACAGGTGCGACCCCACAGCCCGACTTCCCAAACTATACAAACTGGGGCTCCGGCGCCCAGCACCGCGACGCCAACTCCCACCAGCTGGAAGACCGACGATTGCCACCGAACCTTCCGCCCAATGAGGAAACGTCACCACTCGCCGAAGTCCAGCCTTTCATGAAAAGGATACACTTCCGCTTCCGGGGCACCTGCCGCATTCTCTCCGTACTTCTACTGAAAAGGTTTATTGAGATGTTTCTTTGCTTCGATTGGCTTTTTGACACTCCGTTTTCTATCGCTTAATCTCTGCGACAGCAAAGTGGCAAGATAGAACGCCCTCTGGGGATGCGATCCCAGGAAAGAATTTCGACCTCGATAAGTCGCTTTAAGAAAAAGTGACGAGGCTGTGCACGGCCAGTTAAGAGGGGAGCGGTGAGACTTGGAGGGGCGATTAGAGAGCAGGGAGTCCTCCCCGGGAGCACGTGAGAACTCCAAAAAGGGGCGGGGCTTGGGGATTTCGCAGCTCAGGCGGGTTCCGCTGCGTCGGATCTGGCGTGGAAACCCCGTTTCTGCCTGCGCGTGCGCAATGCGAACCTTCCCCTCGGCTGCTTTCAGCTTTCAGCATGGAATTCCGCTCCGCAAGGCGAGCAGTCCTACAGCTGCTGCGTACGGTGACTCCCGCAGACCTCCCAGCGCTGCTCGATTGGATGCGAACTACCCGTAAGCGACCAGAGCCAGATGCAAGGGGTTGGGGCAAGGATGTGCTATGGGCGCTGACCTTGGGGACTTCAGACTGGGTGAGGCCGAAAGCCTCCTAGGGGTCGCTGTGCTGGTCCCCGCTCGATTGATGGGGGCACTTCGCAAAACTTAGCAGCTTCAGAGTCCAGTTTGGGATTGGGTGCAGGATCACCTGGCTTTCGCTTGTTTTTGACTGCGCTGTAGACTTCAGACAAGCCCCTAGAGGCTCTTTGTAGCTAAGCCTTTTCAGAGGGGAAAGAAGGGGAGGGGGATTTTGCCCCTTCTCCCTCCCCCCATTACTCCCACAAACTTGGGACTACCTGTGAAGAAACTACCTGAAAAAGCACTTTGCAAAAGAAGTTTCGGGCTGTGGAGCAGGAAGCTTTTACCCCTGCAAGCGAAATTACCTGTTGGCTAGTGCACTTATTTTCTCAATTGTAAAACGGACCGTCAATTTGATAGCAGTTTTTCGGGGGTGAGGGAAAGGATAGAAGGGGGTGGGGATAGGGAGAAGACTCTGATTTTAAACTGTTAGTAGAATTAACAGTAATAAAAGGCGCAAGTTAGAATCGAGGAAATGAGGCGATTAGGTAGACTTATTGAAGAATGATTAGATCTGTTTTGGCAATGTGAGGCCTGGTGAAGCACACGAAAATGGGATATTCCTTGTTTGGGAGCTGTGCCAACCTAGGCTATGCCTCTGTACCTCTCAGCGTTGAATCCTATGTTTATTTACATCCAGACCCATGACTTGAAATATTCCTCTGTGCTAATGACTTCCAAACTTGACTTCTTCCTAGAACGCTCTTTCTTTGTGATTTTAGAGTCAATCAGTAGGTTGGGTATTATTATTATTGCATATTTGGAGAAATTGTTTTAGATAAGATGCCAAACTGAAATTAACTTGGACAACTGGTAGTGAAGTTTAGCCTGGAAAAGTAGAGAAAACCAGACAGGTAACTTCATACGTACACACATAGCAAGATTCAAGGGAGGAATTGCTGAGTCTCCTGTCTTTTTTTTTTTTTTTTAAGATTTTATTTATTTATTTGACAGAGAGAGATCACAAGTAGGCAGAGAGAGAGAGGGGAAGCATGCTCCCTGCTGAGCACAGAGCCCAATGTCGGGCTTGATCTGAAGACCCTGAGACCATGACCTGAGCCCAGATCCCAGGACCCTGAGAGCATGACCTGAGCCCAAGGCAGAGGCTTAACACACTGAGCCACCCAGGCGCCCCTCTCCTGTCTTTTCATTAAACCTTCTATTGCCAGTCTTATCGATCATATCCCAATTAATTATACAATGTGCTAATTTCCAGGGTTTTTTCTGCATTCCTCAGAACAAAAACTTAACTCCAGAAACCCCGGAGTGCCTACAAAAATGCCACCTACTGCCTGGTTCTGGCAATTGCACAATTAACTAAAATATCCTTGTCCTCAAGATTTCAGTTTTATGGAACCATTTGTAATCTAAATCTCCAGTTTTAGAGGCATCGTTTGAGAACTTCATTTTTCAAAATCAGGAGAACTTGCAAGGATGTTTTGGGTGATAATTCTGGAAAAAAGAAGACCCAGTATCACTGGCTAAACAGTACCTTTTTACTCTTAAAAAGCACTTTCTGTGCCTTTCTCCAGCACACCCTGTAGTCAGAGAAGCTCATGCATTTTGTTAAATGATTTAGAAAACAACCTGAGTTTCTGAGAATATTTATTAACGTGAATATTTTAAGAAATGAGGGTATCACTTAAAACGGAGTGTTTTAACATATATCTTAAAAGACAACTTACTAGTATACTGTTTCAGTGGTAAAAAATGTATAACGTCACATTTACCATCTTAAGCTATTTTTTTTTAATTTAAATTTTATTATTATTTTTTAAACATATAATATATTTTTATCCCCAGGGGTACAGGTCTGTGAATCGCCAGGTTTACACATTTCACAGCATAAGCTATTTTTAAGTACACATTTCAGTGGCATTAATACTTTTACATTGTTCAGATCACCATCATCTATCTCCAGAACTTTCTCATCTTCTCAGGCTGAAACTAAGTATACCGTTTTATGAAGTGGCTCTAAATAGGGCACAAAAGATTCTTACTATTTTCCTAATCAGTGTCCTTTTTCTAGGAAAAGAAATTATCTTCTATCTCTAGCATTAAGTCACTTGCATAATATCTCACTTTTCTGACATATTCTTAGACCTTCAGCAATTATAATTCTCTTTAAAATTTTCTACCATTTAATGGAATAGCAAGAGACAATAGTAGACACTGAGTATGACTTTGGTTTTGAGTTTCATAGTTTATTGAAATTAAAAAACATTACAGGTAAAATCACAATAATTTTAGATACACAAAAGAAAGAATAATATTCTTGATATCTGAGGGAGTAGTGGGATTATCTCACCAAGACCTGGCATCTTTTAGGATCAGGCTGGTAGAACCAGAAGCTTGCACCAGGGCAGAGCCAAGTACATGTCAATGCCTGATAAACTGAAGATTTAGAAGAAATAAAGATAGGAGCCTACATTTTACCTTGGGTGCAGCATAGGCCAAAGATCTAGGAAACAACACTAATATAGGAAGGATGAATCAAGTCTGAGGGGCAAAGCACACAAAGATACCCACCCACACCCCACCAAAAAAGAGTAAAATACAGCAGGATCTCAGCTGATTGATTCTTATCTTGTGGCACAGCATCTGTTTTCTTCTATTTCCTGTATGTATGCAAAGTGGGCTCTTGATCTAGATTTCAAAGTATAGGAGAGTGACTGCAATCCATTAAGTGAAGGGATCTAAGAGCCAGAATTGCAAGTGGGATCCCCAATAAGCATATAAAAAAATACACTGGGGGATATCTGGGTGGCTCAGTTGGTTAAGCCACTGACTTTTGATCTCAGCTCGAGGTCTTGATCTCAGGGTCATGGGTTCATGCTCTGCTTTCAGCTCTACCCTGGGCGTGGAGCCTACTCAAAAATTATTTAAAAAGGGCGCCTGGGGGGTGCCTGGGTGGCTCAGTGGGTTAAAGCCTCTGCCTTCGGCTCAGGTCATGATTCCAGGGTCCTGGGATCGAGCCCCGCATCGGGCTCTCTGCTCAGCAGGGAGCCCGTTTCTTCCTCTCTCTCTCTCTGCCTGCCTCTCTGCCTGCTTGTGATCTCTGTCAAATAAATAAATAAAATCTTTTAAAAAAAAAGGGGGGGGCCTGGGTGGCTCATTGGGTTAAGCTACTGCCTTTGGCTTAGGTCATGGTCTCGGGGTCCCGGGATCAAGTCCCGCATCGGGCTCTCTGCTCAGCGGGGAGCCTGCTTCCCCCTCTCTCTCTGCCTGCCTCTCTGCCTACTTGTGATCTCTCTTTCTGTCAAATAAATAAATAAAATCTTTAAAATTTTTTTTTTTAAAAATACATTGGAACAGCTGTTAACAGTGCTTTTCTGAAGCCTCTGAATTTTTCTTGGATATGCAAATACAAATGAGAAAGTCAAGCCCACAGCCCATACGAATGCCTATTAAGAATCAAGTTGCAAAGGATAGAAAATTAGGGTTTGCTTTAAGAAGATTAATAAGGGACGCCTGGGTGGCTCAGTTGGTTAAGCAGCTGCCTTCGGCTCAGGTCATGATCCCAGCATCCTGGGATCGAGTCCCACATCGGGCTCCTTGCTTGGCAGGGAGCCTGCTTCTCCCTCTGCCTTTGCCTGCCATTCTGTCTGCCTGTGCTCGCTTTCTCTCCCTCTCTCTCTCTGATAAATAAATAAAATCTTAAAAAAAAAAGAAGAAGAAGAAGAAGAAGATTAATAAAATCATCAAAAATTAAAATTAATGCTTAAAGAAGATAATAGTAGTTGACCAGAAGCTTTTAGAAGCTTTACTGTATCCTGTATTTTAAGTATATCTTCACTGACCAGAATTGGACATGTTTGTGAGCACAGCTACAGAGCTGTTAGAAGTTCTTTGAAATTCCTGCAAATCTAAAAATCCAACCCGTTTCTAATTACGTTTGTCAGACAGCATACTGCCCCAGTTCCATATTGCATTACCACTGAGGAAGTATCAATATAACAAAGATATTCCAGGCTTTATTGAAACCATATGAATCTATGAAAGTTATCAATTACATGTGGTAACAGAAATAGATTGTTTCTTCAAAAACTAAAAAGGTATACTGAGCAAATTGGTACCTCTTTTTTTTAATTGGTATCTCTTAAAAATTTTTCTATTAAATAAAAAGAATTATACTTTTCTTTAAAGTACTTTTATACCTTAATATATTGTTGTATATTAAGAATGGACATGATATATGAAAAAAAAATACATCACAAACAAGTGAGTTTATCCCAAGAATGTATTGTGCAACATTATAAAATCAATATAACTCACCATATTAAGTAAAAAGAAAAACTATGTTGTTATCTCAATAGACCAGGAAAAGCATTTGACAACATCCAACATCTCTTCCTGATAATAACTCTCATCAGACTAGAAGGGAACATTCTCAACCTGATAAAGGGCATCTGTGAAAAATCTGCAGCTAATCTCATACCTAACAGTGAAAGACTTGAGTTCTTTCCCCTAAGATCAGAAACAAGAATGTGTACTCCTCACTACTATCATCATAATACAGCTTCTGGCTAGTATGATATGGCAAGAAAAAGAGGAGGTGGGAGGCATTTCAATTAGGAACTGGTGAATGGATAAACATATTGTAGCATATTTTTATAAGGGGATGCTACTTGGCAAATAAATAGGAAGACATTTGTACAATAGCATGTATAAATTATACTAAGTGAAGGAAACCACACTAAAAAAGACTGTATACTATATAATTTCATTTATTTAAAATTTGAAAGTGCAGACTAACCTGTAGTGACAAAAAAATAGGTCTCTGGCGGCTGAATGAGTGGAGGGGTTAGAAGAGAAGGATTATAAATGGTCAAGAAGAAACATTTGGGGGTCTCAGATATGTCCACCATCTTGATTGTTAAGTGATAGTTTCATGTCTGTATACATACATCAAATTTGTATAATTATATGCTTTAAATATGTACAGTTTATCATGTATGAATTCTGTTTCTATAAAGCTGTTTTTGTTTTTGTTTTTGTTTTTTTTAATGGCTGAAAGTTCTTTAACCCTCATTCCATGAGAGGTCTGATCTGTATTCTCTACCTTTGAGTCTGGATGGGCTTTGTGACAGCTCTGACCAATAGAATATGACAGAAGTGACACCATGTCAGTTTCAGATCCAGGACTTAAGAAACTGGCAACTTCTACTTTCTGTCTCTTGACATTCTTGGTCTGAGAGAAGCTAACCATCATGTGTGCAGTCTGACTACCTTGAGATCATCAAATTGTCAGGAATTCCCAGCTTTCCTATGGAGAGCAAGATGCCCAACCAGGGTATAACTGTTCTTACCATCCAAGTCCAGGCACTAGAACATGTGAGTAAAGTAGCTATCTGAAATGCCTAGTCTAGTCAAGTCTTTCTTACAAATAACATTGCTTGAACATGTGTAGATTTTTCTGTTAATGTAAGTTTTCATCTCTGTGATAATATTCAAGAGTGCAATTACTGGGTAATACGGTAAGTGCATTTTTAGTTTTATGGAAACTGCCAAACTGTTTTCCAGAGTGGCTGTAGCATTTTGCATTTATACAAACAGTATATGAGTAATCCAGTTTCTCTGCATCCTCACTTGCATTTGGTCTTACCAGTATTTTTTCATTTTAGCCATTCTGTTAATTTGTGTAGTGATATATCATTGGGTTTTAATTTCCATTTCCCTAGTGATGCTGAACAATTATTGTTCATGTGTTTATTTGCCATTTGAATATCCTCTTTGATGAAATATCTGTTCATATCTCTTGCCCATTTGTTTTTTAGATTTTTTGTTTTATTTATTTGACAGACAGCGATCACAAGTAGGCAGAGAGGCAGGCAGAGAGAGAGAAGAGGATGCAGGCTCCTTGCTGAGCAGAGAGCCCTTTGCGGGGCTCCATCCCAGGACCCTGGGATCATGACTGAGCTGAAGGCAGAGACTTTAACCCGCTGAGCCACCCAGGCTACCCTCTTGCCCATTTTTAATTGTATTTTTGGTATACTGTCACTTTGAGAGTTCTTTATGTATTTTAGATATAAGCCCTTTGTCATATGTGTGGTTTGCAGATATTTTCTCCCAGTCTGTAATTTGTTCATCCCCTTAACAAAGTTTTTAAAAGCAAAAATTTTTTAATATTGATGAGGTCCAACGTATCCACTTTTCCTTTTTTGGCATCAACTTTAAAAACTCTGTTTAGCTCTAGATCCCAAAGATTTTCTCCATTTTTTTTTAAGATTATTTATTTATTTATTTGACAGAGAGATCACAAGTAGACAGAGAGGCAGTCAGAGAGAGAGAGGGAAGCAGGCTCCCTGCTGAGCAGAGAGCCGGATGCGGGGCTCGATCCCAGGACTCTGAGATCATGACCTGAGCCGAAGGCAGCGGCTTAACCCACTGAGCCACCCAGGCGCCCCTCCATTTTTTTCTCCTCAAAAATTATACAACACTATATTAGTGTCAAGTTCTATGTTATCATTGTCTTTTTCCTAAAAGAACTGTGCTTTTGTCTTTTGCATATAATTCTTTGGTCCAAGTTAATTTTTGTGTAAGGTGTGGAGTTTAGGTTGAACTTCATTTTTTCCCCTATAGATGTCCATTTCCTCTAGCACCATTTGTTGAGAAGGCTATCATAATCAGTTGGGCATTTTTGTGTGGATCCATTTCTGAGCCCTCTATTCTGTTGATTTATGTCTCTCTCCCTGACCA
Organism: Enhydra lutris kenyoni; assembly: GCF_002288905.1. Lineage (NCBI taxonomy): Eukaryota > Metazoa > Chordata > Mammalia > Carnivora > Mustelidae > Enhydra > Enhydra lutris. The sequence continues at coordinate 33,562,517 of NW_019154088.1, read as the reverse complement.
ATACCACGCTGTCTTGATTACTGTAACTATTGTTTAAAAGTACCTTCTTTAACTTCCAAGTGTTTGGAGATTCGCCTGTAACCGACTTCCAGTTTAATTCCATTTATGGTCAGAAAAGACACTCTGCATGACTTCAGTTCATTTAAATTTTTCTGTATTTGTTTTATGACCCAGGATATGGTTTATCTTGGTGAAAGTTCGATAGGTACTTGGAAAAAAGCTGTGTATTCTACTCTGTTCAATGCAGTGTTTTATAAATATCTGTTAGATCTTGTTAGTCAGTTATATTTTTCGGTTCTGTTCCTTTCTGATTTTCTGCCTTTTAGTCTTTCAGTTGCTGAGAGTGGGGCAGTGAAGTGGGGCAGTGAAGTTTAATTGTGGATTTGCCTCTTTCTCCCTTCAGAACAGTTTTTGTTTTATTTATTTGAAGCTCTTGCTTAGTATATTCACATTCAGGATAACTATGTCTTTTTGGTGGATTGATCCTTTAATAATTATGTAGTGTTCCTCTTTGTACCTAATAATTTTCTTTGTTTTAAAGTCTAGTTATCACATATTAATATAGCCACTCCCATTTTTTAACTAATGTGGGCACAATATATTTTTCCTATCAGTTTATAAAAATTCATTCTTCCTATAATGTTATGTTTGAAGTGAGTTTCTATTGACAATATATAGTTGGGTTGTATTTTTAAATCTACTTTGCCAATCTCTGTCTTTTAATTGATGTATTTAGAGCATATACATTTAAAGTAATTATTGCTATATTAGATCTTAAGTGTGGCTTCTGTTTGTTTTCTGCTTGTTCTTTCTTTTTCTTAACCTATTTATCTCTGCTTGCCTTTCTATAAGTTACTAGGACAGTTTTAGAATTCTGTATTTGTTTTTCTGAGTATATCTCTTTGTATAGTTTTCTTTGTGATCACTCTTTTTTGTAGTTAAATATATATGTAACCCATCATCATCTACTGGTACAAGTGTTTTATCACTTGAGTGGGGTATTGAAATCTTACTTCCATTTAGTTCCCTTTACCATCCCCCACTTTTTAAGTACAATTGTTTTATATTAGATAGTTATATCAGATGATTTCATAAATTTTGATTAAACCATCAAATATGTTTTAAGAAATTAATGACAAGAAAGATAGTCTCTTGTACTTACTCTATTTTTACCCATCCTGTTTTTTTCCTTTCTGAAGTTCCAAACCTTCTTCTGCTATTTCTTTTCTGTTGTAGAACTTCTATAGCCATTCTTTAAGGGTAGATCTACTGGCAACAAATTCAGTTTTTCCTCATCTGAGGATGTCTTTATTTCCCCTTCATCTCTGAAGGAATTTCATAAGATATAAAATCCACAGCGTACAGACCTTTTTTTTCCCAGCACTTGAAAAATGTACCTCCTTCTGGTTCCTATGGTTTCAGATGACTAGTTCACTGTCATTCAAATGGGTATCTGCCTACAGAGAGTGAATCATTTCTCTGATTTTGAGGTTTGTTCTTTGTCTTTTATTTTTAGAAGTTTAATTATGATATGTCCTTGTGTGGATTTCTTTGGGTCTATCCTATTTGGAGTTTCTCAGTTTCTTAAAAACCAAATTTGGGGGGGTTTTAGCTATATTTCTTCAAATGCTTTTCAGACCCACACTCTTTCTCCCACTTCTGCAACTCTGATACTACTATTAGATCTTTTGTTGTTGACCCACAGATCTCTGAGGCTCTATTCTTTAATTCAGTCTGTTTTCTCTCTGTTGGTCAGATGGAGTAAATTTTATGTCTGTCCTCAAGTTCAGTTGTTCTGTCCTCTGTCATCTCTACTATTAAGCCCATCCAGCAGGTTTTTTAAATTTTGATTATTGTGTATTTCAGTTTTATAATTTGCATTTCATTCTTTAACTTCCATTTCTTTGCTGAGATTTTCTATTTTTTTTAAACTTGTTAAAATTCATAATTGCTTGTTGAAGCATTTTTGTGATGGTTGCTTAAAATCCTCTGATAATCAAATTCTGGTTCACTTGGATATTGGACATATCATCCAAAGAATGTCAGATTCAGATTATGAAACAAATGATTATTTTTCCTCTTCTTTGTATGATAACTGATTTTTCATTATACTAGGATAATTTTGATTGTATCCCTGATATTTTGGAATATCTGCGATATCCCAAGTTGCCATCTTGTCTTATGCTCTTGTTCTTATTCAGATTTTTTATCTTAATAGGCAGTTGCCTTGCTTAGTTTTAACTTACTGGTTCTTGGCCTGATAGCAATTTAGTTTTCAATGTCCTTGAGTGCTCTTCAGCTCTGCTTTGTTCTTTGACACTGCAGCAATTCTTGTTGAATCTATGCTAGTGTCACCTGCATGGGGAAAGACTGGGCTACCCTGTCTCAATGAGCTGCCTTCCGCTAGTGGGGGTGGGGGAACAAGCAATTCAGAGCCTGTTTTATTCTCCACCACTGGGCAGATGGCTAGTAGATGCCAGACTGGATCTATTTATGCCCCTGGGTAGAGGGCCTGGAGACTGGATAGTCTGCTACTGCCCCAGGTGTGGAGTGGGACTTAGGGTTCCTCAGTAGGTCTCCCATTGTTCTTCCCCCTTTACCAGGCTTTGGCAAGAGACAGCAAGCTTTTCTTAGTTCTTTTTTCTTCCCCCTGTGCCTGTTAGTGGTTCTGGGATGCAGGTCTCTTTGGTGTCCAGTCTAAGCTACTTGGAAGATAAAAAGAAAACCCAGGCAACTCCCTACTGTGACCTTTCTTAAGTCCTAAGACTCCTAGACAGTTTACCTTTTCTTTCTAGCTTTCAGAGTCTTCATAATTGCCTGTTGAATATTTCCAGTGTATTTAGTTGTAGGTAGAGGGAAGGAACAGAGGAAAGGGAGGAAAGTTGCCATCTTGTCTGGGACCAGAAGTCCCCTCAATAAATTTTGAAAATTTGAATAGGGACTTCAAGAATAATATATGATATGAATGAATAATAGGTAATATATAACCCTAATTATGCACTGTAAGTCATTAAAGTTAAGGATATGGGTGAGTTAAAGCTAGAAATGGAGCATAAAACCTCATGGAGAAAAAAAAAAAAAAAAAAAAAACCTCACGGAGACAAATAACTTGGACAGGCCCTTAATGCAAAGGGCAAGATCATGCAGTTGAAAGGAACAGTATGAACAGGAAGGGCTATGGAAAACAACTGGGAGGATTTGCCTGTCTTGAGGAGAAATTATGCCAGGGGGTGATGAGAATAGAAAATAGGATGGGTAGGCTCTGCTGATATAAAGGCCCTTAAATATCTAAAGTGAGATTTGCTAGGTTGAACAGTAGAAAAATGTCCAAAACTTGTAAGGGAAACAAGTGACACGAAAGTGAGGTTTAAGATGCCTGGCTGGTTCAATTGGTGGCACATGTGACTCTTGATCTCCGGGTTGTAAGTTCGAGCCCCATGTTGGTGTGGAGATTACTTGAAAAAAAAAAAATCTTGGAAAAAAAAAGAGAGGTTTCAGTGGGATTAGTTTAAAATAGATGTACAAGGTATTTTATAGTTGGGGAAAACCAATATCAAGGAGCTAGTTATGAGTTTGTCATGGTATGGTATCCAAGTGTGAGATCCAGACTGTGGTTATGAGGTGGTTGAAGTGGGAATAAAGAGGAAGTAGGATTTACAAGCACAAGGGGTAGGACTTGATACTTGACTAGATATAAAAAAGTAAGGTTTGATTCATAGGCTCTCAGGTTCGGTGATTGCTGCTTCCTCATATATCTTTAAAAATAACCAGGAAATTTTGAAAGAATAAATTTTGCCCTTTAGAGAAGTTTTTCTTCTTCTGCTCCCTTCCCACCTACATGTGTAATTTGAAAACTTTACTGTCAGGCCACTGATTAACACCTTTCTTTAATCTTTTTCCAAGCATAATACTGTTACCACACATTCTGAAATAGCTATTACAATGTTAAAAGATGTCAGCCTCACCAGTAATTAAAGAAATGCAAATTAAAGCAACAGAGTTTGTTTTTTTATGGTAACATTTAGTGCTGCCAGGGTTTAATGAGACCCGTATTCTTTTCTCTTAAAGTAAGTGGGTATACTCTTTCAGGGAAGAAATTTGACAATATGTAGCAAGAGTCTTTAAAAAATGTTTAAGTACTTCTACTTCTGAGCATTGATGGTAAGGAAATGATCAGAAATGCGAAGAGATGATGGACGCCAAAATGTCAGATGTAGTATCTTAATTTTTCACGATTATTAGTATATCTAAATGTGTATTAGGAGCAGCAAATGGTTAATTAAATATACAATGGTAGAATATTGCACAGCCTTTAGAAATAATGTTTTAAGGAATTTAATAACAATAAATAAAATGTTACACGAATTCCAGTTTTATACACTTCATTAATATCCTATCATAGCATGCTTTTTTGACCTGCACAGCCAATATTAGGGCAAAAATGTTTTGCTGCTCTTTTCAGAAGTTATTTGCCAACCACTACAGATAGTAAAGCTAATTTTAGCCTTCTTGCACTAAAAATTTCCACAGTGCCTTACATACAGTGCTCAGTAATATTAGCTATAATTACTGAAGATCTCTTCAGAACTTTCTTCCTAGGGGCACCTGGGTGGCTCAGTGGGTTAAAGCCTCTGCCTTCGGCTTGGGTCATGATCCCAGGGTCCTGGGAACGAGCCCCGCATCAGGCTCTCTGCTCAGCGGGGAGCCTGCTCTTCCCCCCTCCCCCCGCCTCTCTGCCTACTTGTGATCTCTGTCAAATAAATAAATAAATAAATAATCTTAAAAAAAAAAGAAATTTCTTCCTAGAAGAGCATATATATTTATGTATACAACCAAGCATACAACTCTGGGCCCTGCAAGCTCACATAAATCCCATATGCAGATCCTCTTTGACGGGAGCCATAGTGAAGAATCATTGGTGTAAATGAAGAAATCTTTCACCCTTGCGTGTGGGTGGTTAAATCGGAGTTTGCTGTCCAGGGTAAGAGGTGCCAGTTCTCATTTTCACCTAAAATCCTTGGTATTGAGATGAAACAAATGCAGTCTTCATTTAACACTACCTTTTTGGAATGGCTGAATTTAATATACAGTTTCTTAGTATCTCTCATCTTGACTGGTGATACTCCCATTAATTGGGTATTGACTCTCAGATAAACCTGTTTCAGACAGCTGGAAATCTGCTGTGATGGTTCAGAATTTGCAGCCATTCCCGTCTGTCATTGTTCCAGTTTCCTCAGTCTTTACATATGATTGTTCAAGTCTTTACATACGATTTACATATGATTGGCTTCCACTGCCACCGTCACCCCTTCCAAATCTATTTATTAATCACCTAGTAGCAGTAATGTTCAGGGCCCTCAATGCTACAATGTGACAGGAGAAGAGAATAAACTGAGGTAATCATGGATGAGAGAACCAGATCACCAGTGTTGCTTGCAGAGCCCCATTTAAAGGGTTCTGTTGAACAAGTCCAGAAGACAGCAAGCTAATGGCAAAGAATGTGGCTGCGGTATCCAGTGGAGAACTGTCTGGTCCAAGGTGGGGAGAAAAGAAAACTTCGGTAGTGGTAGGAGGACTGTTACTAGGCAGCTACCTTAGAGAGCCTGTATGGTGTAGTGATGAAGAGTTCGGACTAAGGGGGCGCCTCACTGGCTCAGAGGAGCACGTATGCAACTCTTGATCTCAAGGTTATGAGTTCGAGCCCCACATGGCATCTTAATAAATAAATAATAATAAATAATAAATAAAACCTCAAAAGAAAAAAAAAAGAGTTTTTTTTAGAGGCTAAGACCTGCATTCAAACCCCAGCTCCACCCCTTTCTGGCCCATATGACCTGAGGCAAGTAACTTAACCTCTGACATCAGGTTTTTTTTGTTGCTGTTGTTATAGAGTAGAATTGATCATAGTATCATCTATAGGATTCTTAGGATTAAATGTCCTATGAAAAGCACTGCACCGAGTCTAGCAGGCCTGAAGGGTTCATTCGGGAAATGTTGTATAGCATTAAACATGATGATTCCTCTCAGGCTGAAACTGGAAAAATGAGTTAATGTCATTATGGAGGGGCAGACTGGGGCTCTGCATGAGAAATGCCGGCCTGAATGTGTTCAAGCAAAGACTAAACAACTAGTATAGATGTATCAGAGATGTGTAGATGGATGGGCCATTTGGTAATCGATCATAATCTAATTTCCCTTCTCACTCTAAGACTCATTTTTTAAGGCAGACCTACAGCAAAACTGTTTTATTAATGTGGCTTTTTATATTACAGAATTAAGTCCAGGGGCACCTGGGTGGCTCAGTGGGTTAAAGCCTCTGCCTTCAGCTCAGGTCATGATCTCAGGGTCCTGGGATCGAGCCCCGCATCGGGCTCTCTGCTCAGTGGCGAGCCTGCTTCCCCCTCTCTCTCTCTGCCTGCCTCTCTGCCTACTTGTGATCTCTGTCTGTCAAATAAATAAAACCCTTATTTAAAAAAAAAAAAAGAAAAATTAAGTCCAAAGAAGTTGGGATAGGAAATAGCTTAGTTTAACATAATGACATTTTTATTGCCTTCTCTAGTTATATCATGTACAAATTGAGAGAACCTGCTAAGGATCACCAGTGGGAGTGATATTATTAGAATTAAATGTGAGTCATAGAGAATCCCAGACAGTGTTCTATCTATCTGTAGAGGGGAGGAAACTAAGCACATGTTAGGTATTAATTAACACCTTGTGGGGCGCCTGGCTGGCTCAGTCGGAGGAGCTTCATCTCTTGATCTCAGGGTCGTGAGTTTGAGCCCCAGGTTGGGTGTAGAGATTACTTAAAGAAATAAATGTTTAATTAGCACCTTGAGAAAATTTAATTAGATTTTACAAATACAATTAAAAAGGCCAGTTTTCTTGAAAAATACACTTAAGTTCCACCTGAAACAATTTGGAATAAATTTTAATAGTATTTTTGTTTCTCTGTAATTTATATTCTGCCTCCTTCTAGAAATAATTAGAAGCAACAGTTTAGAACATGGTGCTACATAGGCGAGGGGATAAAAGGGGGCTTCAGAGGCCTTCCCACATCAATTCAGAGAGCCAAATCTTTGTATTCACTACCGTTGCTCAATGAGAAATTACGCAGAGAAAGATCCTTTGTATATAGGGCACAGAGGAGTATTGCTAAAAAGAAGAGTACCCTTATGTAGAAGCAGAAAACCTCCATTTATTTCCCTGTGCTGCTGTTGGCCTGCTTTGTAACTTTTAATCATTATTAGTAACATGAAAATCGCATTCTGCACCAACTCAAGAATTATATTTTGTTCAAGAACAAAATCATGAGCTTACTTAAAAACAACCAAAGATTTGGGGCAGGGGATATGGAAACAGATGACATTTTCTTCAGGATCTCCTTGTTTTCCTTCTACAATTATTTTAAAACAGAGTAAGCGGGGTGCCTGGGTGACTCAGTTGGTTAAGTGCCTGCCTTCAGCTCCGGTCATGATCCCAGCCAGGGTCCTGGGATTGAGCCCCGGATCAGGCTCCTTGCTCCCCAAGGAGTCTGCTTCTCCTTCTCTCTTTGCCTGCCTGCCACTTCCCCTGCTTGTGCTCACTCCCTCTTTCTCTCTGTGTCAAATTAATAAATCATCTTAAAAATAATTAAAACTGAGTAAGAAACAATCTTCTTGGGGTGCTGTTATGCTAGCAAAAAATATAAGAAAGTGTTTTAAGAGAAAGGTAAACTATTTTCATTAGTAGCGCTTTCTAGTCTACCTTTGGCATCCCGGACAGTAGCTAACTTGAGGAGTATTTTACTTTCAGATAAGTCACATTCTATTTAAAATTACATATGAGCTCCTTAGAAATAATATTGTTCTAGAGCCAAAAAAAATTAAACACACAGAAAAGTAGAAACAACAAACAATAAACACCGCTTTTATACCCTCGCCTGGATTCAGCAGCTGTAAATCTCAACCAAACCTCCCTCTTTATTGCTACACACACGCTCCCTTCTGTTGCCTCCCCCTCCCGTTTTTGCCAGATCATCCAAAAGTACACCGTAGTCATCTTAAATAGCCCTTATGTTTCTTTCTTTCTTTTTTTTATCTGCTGCTCAAGCGCAGCAGAGCCACATGTTTATTGTAAAGTTTATTATATAGTTGGTGTCAGCTGTTAGTGCTTATCTAGAGTCTTAGGTACATTTTATTGGAATCAGGGGTATTCAGATTAAAGTGATTTTAGTAATTTCTGTGATGCTTCCTGTACTTCTCAGATCTGCATAGTGAGAGAAAGAATATTTAACTACTTACTGGTGAGTTTAAGACCCTACAAACTAATGACAGTACTGTTCTTGAGTAAAAATAGTTAAAATACTATATATAATATTACAGTATATATATATGTATATATATCACATATAAATATATAATTTATAATATAAATATATAATAAATATATAAATATATATAGTTTTTAAGTACTTTTGTTTTTCTCAAACAGGCTGAAATAGTCAAGTTTTGTATTTTCAAGCAGTTTAGGAAAGGAAAAACTCAATATTTGAAGTGAAATATTTGTTACAATTTACATATTTCATTGGTTAAAAGGTTTATTTATTGCTATAAATTGATGGTATGGGGCCCCTAGGTGGCTCAGTGGATTAAGCCTCTGCCTTCAGCCTAGGTCATGATCTCAGGGTCTTGGGATCAAGCCCCGCAAAGGGCTCTCTGCTCAGCAGGGAGCCTACTTCCTCCTCTCTCTCTGCCTGCCTCTCTGCCTACTTGTGATCTCTCTCTATCAAATAAATAAATAAAACCTTTTAAAAAAAGAAAAATTTGATGCTATAATTGATGGTGGAAAATATGGCCATTCTGTTCACTTAGCCTAGGTATGACCAAAACCATAAAAAAGATATTTCTCTCCTTTTTTTTTTTTTTTTCCAGGAGACTTTGATGAATTCACTGAAGATAATAACGACACTATGCTGAAGAACATAGCAGAGGACCTTCGGAATTGCTTACCTCTAGAAACCATGCTTTCCTCAGAACACCTAGCCCTCCAAAAAGTAAATACACTAATTTACTCTTAGTGCTACTTGAGGCTTCTCCTATTCTTCCCTAATCCTACAGCCTCTCTGATCCAGTTAGTCCTGAATTCTGCTTTAGACAGTTTTTCATTTGGTGCTTCAATGATGTCCCTAATTCTTTCGAGTCCATAGTCCTCTGGCTTCCCATTCATTCAACAGGTATTTTTCAGGGCATCCTGTTTGCCAGCTCTCAGTTTCTACCCACTCAATGTCCCCCCCCCCCAAAAACAAGGCCCAACAGTTATCTGGCCCTGTCTCCGTCATTGTCCTGGTTTTCTCTTTCCTGTTCAATATCCCCCACTTTTATCAAAGGTGAAATTCATCTCTTTGTTTCCTTCTCCTCCTTTTGTGCTATATAGTTTTTGCAAATTCTGTTCCTTCATTCCTAAAAGAAGTTCTCATTTTTCTTCTCCAGACAACCCCCTCATTCAGGCCCCTTCAAATGTCAACTCTTCTGGAGTGCATATGCCAGGAATATTGTTTCCTGAAACAAAGCTGATAATAATCTCTTCTCCCACCAATCTGAAAACAGCAACCCTCAATGTGGTTTTTCACTGTGTAGATTCCGAAGCAGAGGAACCGGATCCTGTAGATTTTCAATAGTGCTGTGCACATTGTGAGCACTTAGCAAATCTTAATCTTAATCTTAGCAAATCTTAATAATATCGTCAGTCAGAGTCATTCCCAGAGGTGGAAAATAGCGGATAGTTTAAAAACTGAGAGCAATATTTGTAGTATAGTTTGGATGTTTTTAATAAGTCAATCCTATCAGTAACATGATATACCAAAATATATGAAACAAGAAGTGTTCATCGAATGTAATGTTTCACCCATAATCCCCTCTCCTAACAAACTGTTTTTATCTTGCATTATTTCCTTCTAGTCCTTGTGTATGTCCATACGTTTTACACACTTACAATATAGATGTGTGTGTATGGTAGGTATAGGTAGAATTTTATAGGTTTCTAAGTAGATAGGTTCGTTCTTTATTATAGTTAAGGTAAAAGGAATCAGACATTTTATTCTTCATAGCCACTTGCTGTTATATCATGTATTACCAGTATTAATAAAGGGCTGTTCATTGTAAGCATGAAATTTTACCGATGTTTTAATTATTTGAAAACTCTGCCTCTGGGCAGAGCTTACTGCTAAGTATTTTGATGGGTCAGTCACTGATACACAGGACTCAGGAGACCTGGTTATTAGTTTCAGTTCTTTCCTCTCTCATGGTCATTTCTTTAGAGAAATCTCTGAGTAGGAGTTTCTTTATTCGTAAAATGTACAACCCAGGATGGACAAGATAGTCACGGAAATACTCCTTAAACTCAAATTTTATATATTTCACCTAGCCATGTTTTGTATCATTACAGGTCAAATTAAAAGTTGCTAGTGTTTCACAAAACAAAAACAAAAAACCAGAAAGAAGAGTAGAATGGCTCTGCGATAAATGAAACTTGTCTTTCTGTACCTTGTTACTCTCAGAATTTTAGCATATGAACCACTGATGTTTTTGCCTTATTTAGCAATGAAAAGAGACTCCTTTGTACTTCGTTTCTTTTGAAGTTCTTCTCTCCACCAGATACGGCAGCAGCCAGAACCCACAGTTCACGTTGATGCATTCCTTTATGATGAAGACTTTATTGATTCATTATGTGAGGAAGGAAAAATGAGCAGAAACTACTGCATGGTGTGTGGCTCACATCAGACGGCTCCTTTAGGTAGGCCCTCGAGTATGCAAACCTGGCGACTGTGCATATACATGTCACCAGAACACAAATTCTTGACCAAGTCATTCAGAGTTTTTTGAAAGGAAAAGGCCAACCATGCAGCGTAGCCATTACCAATTATTGAGGTTAGGGAGACCAAAGTGCAGTATTGTCTGGGGAAGCTGGGCCAGGGGATGTCGCCAAGGAAAGCAGCTCTGCTTTTCACAGAAACTGTTTAATCAGAGGTGTCTTTTCAGGTCCAGAAACTAATCACAAGTGACTGCGTTTAGGGAAACCAACTTATACTTTCCTTATGTCAGAGAGATTCAGAGTTAAACCACAATACTGGTTCACTTAGAATGAGAACTATAACTGCAAGGGAGCTGAAATGTCCCAATAAAAGCCTCTACTTAAGAAGGCAGATACTGTTGGGTAGGCACGGATTCAGAGGCCAGAGATAGTCTTGAGAAAGGTCTATCCAGGCCTTGATTTGACCTAGTAGAATATCTCCCATCCATAACAGAGGACAACTCTAGTGACAAAAGGTCTCCTGCATCTCTGCCCCTCAGATGCAGCACCTGGGTCCCAAATGGGAAACTAGACTGACCTCATGCTGCAAATATGTTAACTCTTTGTTAAGGGGTGCCTGGGTGGCTCAGTCATTTGAGGGTCAGACTCTTGATTTCAGCCCAGGTCATGGTCTCAGGGTTGTGGGATCGAGCCCTGCATCAGGCTCCACATTTAGCAGGGAGTCTGCTTAAGATTCTCTCTCCCTCTCCCTCTGGCCCTCCCTACTACTCGTGCACGCGCTCTGTCTCTCTCTTTCAAATAAATAAATCTTTTAAATATATATATATATATACATATATATATATATATATTTATATATTCGGCGTTCAAATTGGATATGATCATCTAGGCTATTACTTTATTTTTTTAAAGATTTTATTTATTTATTTGACAGAGAGAGAGAGATCACAAGCAGGCAGAGAGGCAGGCAGAGAGAGAGGGAGAAGCAGGCTCCCTGCTGAGCAGAGAGCCCCATGTGGTGCCCAATCCCAGGACCCTAAGATTATGACCTGAGCCAAAGGCAGTGGCTTAACCCATTGAGCTACCCAGGTGCCCCTAGGCTGTTACTTTAGATACACTATTTCAGTCTTCCTGGTCACTTAGATATGGAGTTATTGCTTATAGTGTCCTACCTCTCCAGGTAAGTAATCTTATGTTCCTATTACTGATCTTAAATAACATCATTGTCAAAAGTTAAGTGCTACCAAATTTGCAATATGCTGCTAATACAAATATATTGTATCTCTATTATAATTGGGGATTAAACTTTCCTGATTTACTTGTTTAAGATTCTGTCTTTAGATAGTACTTACAGTTTCCACATGAGGTGGTTGAAATTCACAGAATAGAAAAGGACTTAGATAAGAACAATAGAAGGAAAACTAAAAAGTGAATTATAACTATAATACCATATCAGATCTGATTTACAGGAGGTTTTTTTTTTTTAAGATTTATTTATTTTAGGGATGGGGAGGGGCAGAAGGAGAGAGACAATCTCCAACACATTCCCCACTGAGTGAAGAGCCTGACTTGGGCGTCAGTCCCATGACCCTGAGATCCTGACTTGAGCCAAAATCAAGAGTTGGACGTTCAACCCCCTGAGCCATCCAGGTGCCCCTGAGTTACAGAAGCTTAAAGAAGAGATATGTTTGACAAATAAAAATTTGAAAGTTAGGATGCATTTCCCCATAGAAATCAGATTGTAAATAGTGACTGGGTATGCAGGCCAGCCCATGCAACCACGGTGAACCTGAAAAAGCTAGCATCAGTGGAACTCTCCTTCCTCATATGATAAGGAGCTTATCTAGCTATAAGACACTAATGATCACTTTAATGTAAGGCTGAAGCACTAATGTGACAGGGAGTAGGGAGGATGAGGATTCTAGGCGGATAAGTCTGTGGTGGTCAAAGCCCACCCCCATCCCCAGTCACACCCTTTATTTTCTTCCAAGAGATTAGCCTGCATGCTTCCATTTTCTTTGCCATCATCTCTTAGTTATGGCCAAAGTTTCTCTCCTTCCTGACCATTAAATTAAGTAGGACATAATATTGTAAGTCTTTAAAAAATATACTCAGGCTCTCCCAGATAATTTGATTTGGTCTAGGAAGCTTGTAGCAATTAAAAATTGTAACAGTTAAGCTAAAGGAAATAAGAATGATTGGTGGGCGTACCTCCACTTCCTTTCATACCACCCTTTCCTATACTCCAGAACACATTTTAGGTTGGTCAGGGCTGCCACGTTGCTCAACTCCAGAGATGGTCATTCATTTGGTAGTCTACATGCAGTGGTAAGGGGGTATTCTGTGGTTGCTCTGGGGTAAGGTGAGAAAGCCAGATGATATGGGAGTTAGGGAGCATCCCATGGAATAACAGTCATAGGGAAAGAAAGGGAAAAACCAAGGACCTTCTAATCAACAGCAAGAAGGACGTGAGGGGCATAGTGATAGGGACACATTGCTGGGTAGCTATTCCCTAGAGGCCTTTTAAATGTCAGAGACGTTGGGGCTCCTGGGTGGCACAGTTAGTTAGTTGTCTGACCCTTGGTTTCAGCCCAGGTCTGAAATAAATAAATAAATCTTGAAAAATAAAAAATAAATGTGAGAGACCTCATGGTTATTCTTCTCTAATATAGCTCAGAGTGAATGAGTGCGAAATTATCACATTAATTTTTTCTAAATAGTCTCCGAATACCTTTCATTGGTTTGGAAGAGAAAAACATGAAATAGACATTATAAATATGGATAAAAGAATTAGAAATACAGAATCGAATGTTTAGTACCCAACCAAAATTTGACAATTTGATGTTTATGCTGTTCTAATTCTCCAGGATTTATTTCTCATTCCTTCTCCCTCATGGAATTGAAGTTCATTTATCATCATGTACTCCCTGATCTGTCGGGAAAGGTCTTGGTTGACGTTGGCTCCAGGCTCGGCACAGTCCTTTATGGGGTAAAGTCCAGCTTGTGGACATATTCAACATTTGGAAAATACTTTCTCCTCCTGCTAGCAACAGTTTTGCCTGCCACCATCCAAGGTGACAGCTTGGCTTTATTTATTAGAGTATCAGAATAATAAGGTTAAAATATGATACTGAATTTGGAATTTCAAAGGCCGGCTCTCTGATTTCCTTTACTGGTTTGTCTCTGTGACACGAATGAAGGACTATCAGCAAAGCAGGTGACCTCAAAACACTTTTGTTATTTTGTCAGTCACTGTTGACCTCCTAACTCTGTTTTCTTTGTGCTATATGTTATATATTGTACTTTATACACTTTGGTAAGTGAATATAGCTTTGGTAAGATCTTTTAAAAAAAGCTCTCATAAAGTTTACTTGACCTAGGAAATTGCATACAGCCATAACAAAGTCGTTTAATACTCCTGGCTTCACGTTCCTCACCTGTAAATAAACTAAATGATACCCAAGGACTCATCTTGGTCCAATTTTCTGTGATTCAATTTTGAATGTAGACATTTGTGTCTGAAATATCACTTCAATGTGGCTTTAAAAAAAAAAAAATTCAAATCAAAGAGTATTTGTGACATTCCTAAATGGTTTTATCAAAAAACTTAAATGTGGTTTCTGGTAGTCATTAGCAGACTTGTTAAAACATGTGGCCAACAGCAGTAGAGGCCCAGGCCAGAAACTCTCAGTTCCGGCATCCATCGCCTGCTCTAAACAGAAACACTTAACTCTTTAGTGCTTAGTTTATTTATCAGCATTAAGGCTTTCATTCTATAATTAGAAACAATATCCATAATAGAAAATACAGTTTGTCAAATGGCTTTTTTGGAAGACATTAGAGATTATGATTATTTACCATATTTGCTCCACTCTTGTCCATTTTTTGATTTGTTAGAAAAGCACATAGTTGAGGGGCGCCTGGGTGGCTCAGTGGGTTAAGCCTCTGCCTTCAGCTCAGGTCATGATCTTGGGGTCCTGGGATCGAGCCCCACATCAGGCTCTCTGCACAGCAGGGAGCCTGCTTCCCCCTCTCTCTCTGCCTGCTTCTCTGCCTACTTGTGATCTCTCTCTCTCTCTCTGTTGAATAAATCAATAAAAAAAAAAATCTAAAAAAAAAAAAAAGTACATAGTTGAAAGAAACCCAGCTATGCCATTACGTGGCAGCGTTAAGAAATTTAAACATAGTCTCTCTCATTTTTCCTCCATATTAAAATGGTTACTGATTCAGTCAACAAAAAATTTTTGAGTACCTACTTACACTCTGTTGAACAGATTCTAAAAATCTATCACAAGCTGTAAATGCAAATTTGGTTCACACGTGGGTGTTACTTGATGTAAAGTAATACTCAGAATATGACTCGACCTTTCCATCCGTACTACTTTTTTGTGGATACATAATAATATCTAGTCAGTTCTTGATAATCCTTGTTAACTAATTGGTGGTTAATACTAGACAGATGCCAGATTGACTTCCCTAAGCCAAACAGGACGTATCTCTGGCCGCCTTCCTCTAGTGTCAGACTGTGCATGATTTTCCATTATATCCCCCATGGGTGAATGCCTGTCTTGCTTTCCCCTGCTGTATCTTCCCAAGAAATTACAGGAATAGACTATTAAACAGAGAATCTGTATGTGATTACTTCTCTCATTTCCAGCATTACTTAATGCACAGTTTTATCAGGAAAAGTAAATCAGTCTTTCAGAATATAATTACATTTAAATAATGGAAATTGACAAACTACAATTAAGGTTTTAATCAGTAAGAATCTTTAAATTCTTGAAGTTGTAAGTTCTACATATATTACACGTTATTTATCTTTCATTTTATTTTTACTTTATTGAGTTCCATTTTTTTTTAAGTTTGATTTTTTAAAATTTGGTATAGAAATGAACTCACAGTTCATTCATTTGCGTCATGTCTTCATTTTTTTCAGGGTTATCTTTACAGTTCAGCCCTGCAACTATATGGAGTAGAATTGAATGGAGACTTTTGCCAGTTGCAGGAAATGGTCATAAAAAAATACCAGTTCACTGACAGAATAAAGGTACCCTTTTATTTATGTATTTCTTTACTAATGAAGTACAGTTGAGACACAATGTTATATTAGTTTCAGGTGTACAACATGGTCATTTGGTAAGTCTTTATGTTACACAATGCTTACCATGAGTGTAGCTACCATCTGTCACCCTACAATGCTATTACAATATCATTGGCTATGTTTCCTATGCTGTACTAAAGGTACCCTTTTAAATATATATTCTGTTATCTATTTTACAGCATCATTTAGCCAAGTTTCTTCTGAATTAGAGTTGGAAAATCTTTTCGGATCTATTCTTGGTTGCTGCTGTGTAGAACATTGAGTTGACTTAGTACTTTAAAACAATAAAGGTGAATTTAATTATAATTACCTTCTACTCCTATTTCTCTTCCCAGTTTCATTAGAAAGTAGAATTTTTCTTAATTTCCTTCATCTCCTCTATAGTATAGTTTGGGTAGCAGCATTAATCTCCAGATGTAAGTCAAAAGTGTACTTAATGAAACTCTCTTAATGAAAGTAAACAAAAAGGTTAAGTAATACTCTCAGTACTTTATCTTCTTTTTCTTAAGTTTCCAGGAAGAGCTGTGGATGTCACAGAATGGCAGTTCAGGTGGAATGATGGCCTGGTTGGGCCATAACAGAACTTCGCTCTTTCTCTATATGTAAGGGCAAAAATAACCAGAAAGGGAAAAGGAAGTTTTTTGGTTAATGCAGTAATTCTTATCCTTTCATGATGATCCTACACTTCTAATGGCAATGCGGGGAGATAGGCAGCACCTAAGGCTCTCTTGTGTTAAGGTGTTGCAAGACATCTCGTTAAGATTAAGGATCTAGTCCTCCCCTTTTTTATCGAAGGAAATGTTTTTTTTCTTCCTTCCAAACTTCCTTTTTTCCCCCCTCTCTTTGTCTCTCTCTCATCTTAGAAATAGAGAGGCAAATGATTAAAGCAGATTTATCATCCAGTAATAAATTCATGGATTTTTCTCACCATCCCAATTTAGTGAACAGAAACACATTGTTCTTGCATAATAAGAATCACATAACAGAAATGTTGATTTAATTGAAAGTTAAGATTTAAAAATTGACCTCTTAAGAATCCTAGTTTATAAATGGACAGTCAAGGGGTGCCAGGGTGGCTTCGTTGGTTGAGTGTCCGACTCTTGATTTGGCTCAGGTCACAATATCAGGGTTGTGGGATGGGCCCTGCGCGGGGCTCAGCACTCAGCAGGGAGTCTGCTTGCGATTCTCCTTCTCGCTCTATCCCCACCCCACCATGCGTGTTCTCTCTCTCTAAAATAAATAAATCTTTTAATAAATAAATGGAGATCCAAGTACCTTATTTTTATTTTATTTTTTTAAAGAAGATGATAAAGGGGGCGCCTGGGTGGCTCAGTGGGTTAAGCCTCTGCCTTCGGCTCAGGTCATGATCTCAGGGTTCTGGGATCGAGTCCTGCATCGGGCTCCCTGCTGAGCAGGGAGCCCGCTTCCCCTCTCTCTCTGCCTGTTTCTCTGCCTACTTGTGACCTCTCTCTCTCTGTCAAATAAATAAAATCTTTAAAAAGAAAGAAAGAAAGAAAGAAAGAAAGAAAGAAAGAAAGAAAGAAAGAAAGAAAGAAAGGAAGGAGATGATAAAGGTATGTTAAACACATTTATTTACACATTAAAAGATTTTTTACCCCTAGCTTTTCAACGGAGCATATGTGGA
Source organism: Enhydra lutris kenyoni (assembly GCF_002288905.1). Lineage (NCBI taxonomy): Eukaryota > Metazoa > Chordata > Mammalia > Carnivora > Mustelidae > Enhydra > Enhydra lutris. The sequence continues at coordinate 33,544,983 of NW_019154088.1, read as the reverse complement.
TGAGTTCCCACCCCACATACTTCTGCGGCTCCGGTGGCTGTTAGTAAACCAATGACAGAAAGCTGTTTGTATACCATTTCATTGGCAACCTTTACAGTTTCCTTCCTGGATGGTAAAGACAGTTGTGTTTGAGAGGCCCTAAGATCAACAGAAAGGAATTCTAGGGTTTGTTTGTTTGGGGTTTTTTTAGGTTATTTTGAAATTTATCATATTTTTAAATTTAAATAAATTTATAGAAATACAGGTTATTTTTTTTTTATTTTATTTTTTTTCAGCATAACAGTATTCCTTGTTTTTGCACCACACCCAGTGCTCCATGCAATCCGTGCCTTCTCCAATATTCACCACCTGGTTCCCCCAACCTCCCACACCCCGCCGCTTCAAACCCCTCAGATTGTTTTTCAGAGCCGTAGTCTCTCATGGTTCACCTCCCCTTCCAATTTCCCCCAACTCCCTTCTCCTCTCTAACTCCCCTTGTCCTCCATGCTATTTTTTATGCTCCACAAATAAGTGAAACCATATGATAATTGACTCTCTCTGCTTGACTTATTTCACTCAGCATAATCTCTTCCATTCCCATCCATGTTGCTACAAAAGTTGGGTTATTCAACCTTTCTGATGGAGGCATAATACTCCATAGTGTATATGGACCACATCTTCTTTAGCCATTCGTCCGTTGAAGGGCATCTTGGTTCTTTCCACAGTTTGGCAACCGTGGCCATTGCTGCTATAAACATTGGGGTACAGATGGCCCTTCTTTTCACTACATCTGTATCTTTGGGGTAAATACCCAGTAGTGCAACTTCAGGGTCATAGGGAAGCTCTATTTTTAATTTCTTGAGGAATCTCCACACTGTTCTCCAAAGTGGCTGCACCAACTTGCATTCCCACCAACAGTGTAAGAGGGTTCCCCTTTCTCCACATCCTCTCCAACACATGTTGTTTCCTGTCTTGCTAATTTTGGCCATTCTAACTGGTGTAAGGTGATATCTCAATGTGGTTTTAATTTGAATCTCCCTGATGGCTAGTGATGATGAACATTTTTTCATGTGTCTGATAGCCATTGAAATACAGGTTATTTTTATCTTGAAATCTAGGTAGCTTTAAGTCTTGGGCTCTGCTTTTTGTTTTATTTTTGTTCCTGTTTGGTCTTCTTTAATAGGACTTTCCTCAGAAGTCTAGAGATCCTTCGCTGTCCATTCAGACTTAAGAGTGAGAAACAAAAAAGCTAATTGAAGTTCTCAGCACTGAAGTGGGGATTCTGAGCATTGGGGCTTTACTGTTGAGTGATCTTGCTTGGCTGGTTAATTAGTTGGCGAGTATCTGATGAAGTATATTAAGATCTTTCCTCTTGGGCTGGTCTGATTGCCCAGAGAAAACCTCTCCAGGCTCCTTACTGAGTGGCCAACAGCATCCTGCAGACGGAGGGGTAGAGGAGAAGAAGTGAAACGTAAGGGATTTACAACATCCTGTCTGCCTTACTACCCTTGTTTTCAGGACATTAGCCTTTCTTTCAACTAGTCCTGCTTTCCCCTGACCCAGACACCTTTGTTTTACCCTTCCCAGAGAATAAACCTCTATTCTTTTGCTGGCGTATAAGAAAGTCCTATGGTAGTCTGGGTACTTCTAAAACTGACTTTCAACCCAGTTACCTTATTTTTAGCATTTCTCCCTACTCCTTCACCCAGAAATAGCTGGTGCCATCAATTGTGAACCTTTTTGAGATTCTGTAGTATAAGTCAAGCCTGGATCTTAGCTTTCTATCTGTCTAGCTTAAAAATCAGATTTTTCTGGTCTCATAAATTTCTTATTAGTTCCTCTTTTTTCCCTAACTTACAAAATTTTATCTCTGTTATTTCCTTTCCCATTCCCCCCATCCTTGTGGGTATATACGTTCTTTTCTAAAAACCCTGTACTGTTTTTATAATGAGGTTTCAGGAAAGTGTATGCGTACATGCCATGTGTCTTATGCGCTATCTTTACATGAAAGACCCATTGGCTTAAATTCTTTATTTTTCTTTATTCATTATTTTGTTTATTCTTTATTCATATCTCTCTTATTCCTTTGATGGCACTTAGAGTTACCACCATAGCTGTTTCATCCCATTACTAGAATATAATGTGTTTGAGTGTAGGTATTGTATCTCATTCCTCATGGTGTGTCACCCTCCAGAGTATCTTGTATATAGGAGGTACCCATTAGAAATTGGTTAGGAGGGGCGCCTGGGTGGCTCAATGGCTTAAGCCTCTGCCTTCAGCTCAGGTCATGGTCTCAGGGTCCTGGGATCAAGCCCCACATCAGGCTCTCTGCTCAGCGGGGAGCCTGCCTCCCCCTCTCTCCCTGCCTCTCTGCCTACTTGTGATCTCTCTCTCTCTCTGTGTGTCAAATAAATAAATAAAAATCTTAAAAAAAAAAAAAAAGAAATTGGTTAGGAGCACCTGGGTGGCTCAGTCAGTTAAGTGTCTGCCTTCGCCTCAGATCATGATCCCAGGATCCTGGGATCAAGTCCCACATCAGGCTCCCTGCTCGGTGGGGAGCCTGCTTCTCCCTCTCCCTCTGTTGCTCCCCCTGCTTGTTATCTCTCTCTCTCTCTGCCAAATAAATAAATAAATCTTAAAAAAAAAAATTGGTTGAATTGATTTTGGTTACCATGCAGCCTTTGCATTATTAGCATTCCAGTTTGTCCAGAGCCATTTTGGGGGGTTTCCATGGGACCTCTCTTGGTTGCCATAATTAATTTAATTTAATTTAATTTAATAATTTATTCTTTTTTTTTACCGTATCTGTGGGGTGGGGTGTGGGAGAGTGAACAGAGATGGGAAAGAAAAAGAGGAAACTGGTATATCAGTAGGTTAATTTGCATGCCTATTTCATATCTCAGCAGCATGTTTAGAAAGTTTATTAAAGTGATTGTTTTCTGTGTGTTCAGGAACATGTTAAAGGTGTGTTTCAGAAACTAGAGGCCCACTTAATGTAAATTATCTTAGTATTTTTCCTACTTAAAAAAGAGAATAAAATATGTTAAGAATCAGACCCCACAACATTCTGAATACTGTTTATTTGTAAGACCAAAGAAATCCTCTAATACAAAATAAACTTTTTCTCTTCCTTTTAAAATAAAAGTGGTTTGTTTTGCACTTGAGAAAATAAATGATTTCTCTTGTTACGTTGCTTATGCTCTGTAAGACTTGTGGATTGTGGTCAAGTTAATTTTTTTGAGGTATATAGTTTCAATTTTTTGTTATTAAGTTTTTATGTTAATTCCTACGTAGTTGACATACAGTGTTATATTTCAGTTGTACGATACAGTGAATCAGCAGTTCTGCACATTAGTTCTGCACATTACTCGTGCTCATCATAAGTGCACTCTTTCATCCCCATCGTCTGTTTCACCCACTCCCCCACCCACCTCCCCTCTGGTAACCATCAGTTTGTTCTCTACAGCCAAGAGTCTGTTTCTTGGTTTGTCTCTCTCTACTTTTTTTTATATTTCTCTCCTTTGCTTGTTTTATTTTCTTAAATTCCACTCATAAATAAATATGGGTGAAATCATATGGTGTTTGTCTTTCTGATTGGTTTATTTCACTTAGCATTATACACTCTAGCTCTATCTTGTCATTGCAAATGGCAAGATTTCATTCTTTTTTATGGCTGAATATCCCTGGATGGATGGATGATTGGATGGATGGATAGATAGATAGAGGTACCACATCTATATTCATTCATTTGTTGAAGGACCCTTGGGCTGCTTCCATAATTTGGCTATTGTAAATAATGCTTCAGTATATATAGGGGTGCATGTATCCCTTTCAATTAGTGTTTTTTGTATTTTGGGGATAAATACCCAGTAGTACAATTGCCAGATATATAGGGTCATTCTGTTTTTAGCTTTTTGAGGAACCTCCATACTGTGTTCCACAGCGGCTGCACCAGTTTGCATTCCCACCAACAATGCAAGAGGGTTCCTTTTTCTCTACATCCCCATCAACACTTGTTTCCTGTGATTTTGTTTTTAGCCATTCTCACCAGTGTGAAATGATACCTCATTGTAGTCTTAATTTGCATTTCCCTGATGATGAGTGATGTTGATCATCTTCTTATGTGTCTGTTGACTGTGTATCTTGTTCAGAGGAATGTCTGTTCATGTCTTCTGCCCATTTTTAAATTGGATTATTTGGGGTTTTGTGTTGAGTTGTACAAATTCTTTATATATTTTGGATACCAACCCTTCATCACATAGGTCATTTGCAGATGTCATCTCTCATTCAGGAGCTTGTCTTTTAGTTGGGTTGATTGTTGCCTTTGCTGTGCAGAAGCTTTTTATTTTTATATAGTCCCCATAGTTTACTTTTGCTTTTGTTTCCCTTGCTTCAGGGAACCTATTTAGAAAGATGTTGTTGTGGCCAATGTGAGAGAAATTATTGTCTGTGATCTCTTCCAGGATTTTAACGGTTTCAGGTCTCATATTTAGGTCTTTACTCCCTTTTGAGTTTATTTCCATTCATCGTGTGAGAAAGTGGTCCAGTTTCATTCTTTTGCTTGTGGCTGATCAGTTTTCCCAGAGCCATTTGTTAAAGAGACTGTCTTTTTCCTGTTGTGTATTCTTGCCTCTTTTGTCAAAGATTAATTGACTGTATAATTGTGGGCTTATTTCTTAGTTTTCTGTTCTATTCCATTGATCTGTGGATCTGTTTTTATGCCAGTGCCATACTGCTTTGATAACTACAGCTTTGTAATCTAAATTGAAATCTGAAATTGTGATGCCTCCAGTTTTGTTTTTCTTTTTTAAGATTACTTCGTCTATTTGGGATCTTCTGTGGTTCCATACAAATTTTAGGATTGGCTTTTTCTAGTTCTGTGAAAAATGCAGTTGGTATTTTGATAGGGATTGCATTAAATCTGTCCATTGGTTTGGGTAGTATAGACTTTGTTACAATATCTGTTATTCCAGTCCATGAGCATGAGATGTCTTTCCATTTCATTGTGTCATCTTCAGTTTCTTTCATCAGTGTTTTATACTTTTTTTTTTTAAAGATTTTATTTATTTATTTGACAGACAGAGATCACAAGTAGGCAGAGAGACAGGCAGAGAGAGAGAGAGGAGGAAGCAGGCTCCCTGCGGAGCAGAGAGCCTGATGCGGGGCTGGATCCCAGGAGCCTGGGATCATGACCAGAGCCGAAGGCAGAGGTTTTAACCCACTGAGCCACCCAGGCGCCCCAGTGTTTTATACTTTTGAGAGTACAGGTCTTTCACCTCTTTGGCTAAGTTTTGGGTATGAAGCATATAATTTTTAAGTAAATTGTTTTATTTGCTTCTTTGGATAAATGAATCAAGTAAATTTTAGACGAAAAGTCAAAGCCAATAAAAATATCATATTAACATTTTATAATATATAAATTACTTTTATAGATTTGATATGATCCCATTGGATTCTGTGAATCAGGACAGATACTATTCCATTTTACTCATGAGGACACCGACTGCCAAACTGTACAGACGCAGTTGATGATGGAGCCGGAGTTTGAACCTAGGGCCTTTGTCTCTTAAAATTAATCATATAGTCATAGTGGAAAAAGCTCCGAACTGGGGATCGAAAGACTATAATTATATGACTATGTAAATAAATCTATCTAAAACAAATTTTCACAAGTTTATGGTTTTTAATTAGATACTAAGTATTTCCCACAGGTGATACTATTAAATAGACTGTTCTTTCTCCCACTGTAATTATGGTTAACTTCTTGTATTGCCTCGTGTCTTTGAACCCATAGCTATATCTTCTGTGGCTATCTTTGTTTTCTCAAGTGAACTCACTCTTCTTTAGGTGCTTCATGCGGACATCTGTACCCAGGGTTCACTTCTGCAAAATGCTGATGTTATTATCATGAATAATGTCTTCGAATATTTTCTTGATGAGGCAGAACAGGCCAGGTATGTTATTTATTCAAACAAAAAGGCTGTTAAAATATGTTCAGCAAAGTATGAAAAGGGATTAGTGGGGTGCCTGGCTGGCTCAGTTGGTAAAGCATGTGACTTGATCTTGGGGTTGTGAGTACAAGTCCCACATTGGGTATAGAGATTACTAAATATCTTTGTTTTTAAAAAAGGGATTGGTAAAGTAGAAATATTTTCATATTTAACTTTTTAAAAATAACCTCAACAAGATTATGTTAATAAGGAAATGTATTACGCATAAAACAAAAATAAACTTTGTCTAACTTTGTAAAATATTACATCTAATGGGGGGTACATATTAAATGATATCATGACCCAAGCATTTGCTTAGCAATCAGGGATGCAATAAGATAACCATTCCTGATAGGCATTTATACTTACTGTTTTCTGTCTCCATTTTAGTTTTTTTTTTTTTGAAAAAACGTGTCATATGCTATCCTATCACGAAATTTTGGGAATTAATTTCTATAAGTGATAGAAGATATAAGAATATTAACCAAAATAGTGATTAGTTGTCAAACGTTAAAAGTATTTTTAAGGTGGTAATCATAGGTTCCTAAAACTGTTTATAGTTCCTAAAACTATTTCTTTTCAGGGAATAGAAAAGTTAGCATATCTGTGATCTCTTTTTTTTACTTCTCTGTCACAGTTTGATGCTCAGGACCAGTCAGTCCCTCTAATTAGAAAATTCCTGTGGTCCATAGTCTGAGACATTGATTTTCTAGCTAGTTAGGAATCCTGACTTTTTTTTTTTTTAAACATAATGACATATGTGTACTCTAATTGAAGGAAAACTCCCTTTCCATACGTATGAAATGAAATTACACAAATGTTTGGATTAGTGCATCAGTAAGGTTTATACTGCAGAAAAATAAAAACACATATAATTATAGACCATAAATAGTTAATACACAGTGAAATCCTGAATGGCGAAACCTCTTTATCTTGCCACCCTTTTACCTTCTATGTTCTCCCTTGCCCCCAACTCTCTGTCTCACACACATACACACACACATGCCATACCCATTACTAGTAGGTTAAGGTCACTATGAAATTAACAGCTTAAATATTTTAAAAAGAAACTAGTTCAAGGCGCGCCTGGGTGGTTCACTGGGTTAGAACCTCTGCCTTCGGCTCAGGTCATGATCCCAGAGTCCTGGGACAGAGCCCTGCATCAGGCTCTCTGCTCAGCGGGGAACCTGCTCCCCCCCACCCCCCGCTTCCTCTCTGCCTACTTGTGATCTCTGTCAAATAAATAAAAATTTTTTTTTAAATCTTAAAAAAAAAAAAGAAACTAGTTCAAAAGAAAGCTAATCACATAATCAAAGCTCAGCCAGAATAGGGGACAATTTTTGGTCACAGGCTGAAGACCAAAAACACAACATGAGCAAAGTTGTCTTAATCACAGCCCTCTTTAAGCTTAATTTCCAGTGGACAAAGTATGATTAGCTTTTCACCTTTTTAAGTTAATGACCAGTAGCCAAAACATTAAATAATTTTTGGAGAATGAAATATTACCAGGTTTATGTTGTATAAGAAGTTAAAAGAGAAAAACACCTTAAAGGCTTTGGAGTTTCATTATAGAACGATTTTGACTGCTGAAGAATGATAAAAGTCACTGGTGAACTTGGCACCAGAAATACTGAATGTTTGGGTTGTTTTAAAAGCTTTCTTGGTATAATCATTCACATGCTCTACATTGTTCAGTGACTAGGTATTGGCCACGTGTGTTAGTTCAGTCATTTCTCCTAAATTAATCTAGTACAATGAATTTGAAATATAGGTAGGTTATAGCCATGAATGACAGTATAGAGGAGAATGTTTAGGAGACCCAGTAAAGCATTCTGACATTGGAATTGTTATCATTTACATACGTTAAATCTGTATTGTACTGAATGAAAAAGAAAGATGCCACCACATATAGCCTCCAAGGATTTGTCTTAATTAGAATCTGGGACAAGTAGAATGACACTGCTATAGGAGTTAGAAGAGAAAACAGAAATATATCCTAAAAATAGGACATGTGTACTCAGGAAAGACTCAGGCTTCCGAATAAGTCCTATCTCATTGGAGAGTAACACCCCCGATTTGTTGAGTAATTGTTGGTTTCAGAGGTGTCTCAGTGCATTTCCTGAGTAGGTGAAACACCTAGAGCTGCCAGAAGGACAGCTTGCCAGAAGCAGCAAGCGCTTTTCGGAGAGTCATGGCCAACCACGCCAATTTAGTCAGCTTCTTCTTTCTTATTAAATAAACTTCTGAAATATGTTGTTTTTAAGGAACCACATCAAAACAATAGCTCTAGCCCACGCACAGTGACTATTATCCAGCACTGCTGCATGATTTTAGAGCTAGCCTGAGGAAAAGAACATTTGTTATCATTTTGCCTAATGAACTCCAGAATACTAACCCTAATAACCATTGCTGTAATGGGAAGAAATGCGCTGCTCACCTGCCTGTTGCAAGGGCTGCTCATCTCTGCTTTGCTTGCCCATTGCCCGCCAGTAGTGGGGGTTACTCTCAACACACACACATAGAGAAAGCCAGCTCGTGTCTGCACTGAATTAGAGCTGGGCAGGTGCTGCCCTGTGGTACGTATAAACACACATGGCATTTCATCATGCTTTCAACCTAGCTGGTCCCACTCAACTCCGCCGTTGCCATGTTGCCTAAAAGTCTTCCCATTAAATATTTTTGACAACCAGGGGCACCTGGGTGGCTAAGTGGTAAAGCCTCTGCCTTCGGCTCAGGTCATGATCCCAGGGTCCTGGGATCGAGCCCTGCATCGGGCTCTCTGCCGAGCAGGGAGCCTGCTTCCTCCTCTCTCTGCCTGCCTCTCTGCCTACTTGTGATCTCTGTCAAATACATAATAAATAAAATCTTTAAAAAAAATTTTTTTGGACAGTGGAATAAAGTACAATTTCACTCTTGGTGTTATTTTAAAAGATGTAATCTACATATCATGCTCTGTTGTTAGTCTTTGCTTGGCTTCTGGTTTTTGGGGCCTTTCTCCACTACCCTTCCCCATCTCTACCGCTTAGCCCTTCTCCATTCCACAGAACCAGTTTTGACATACTTTATCAAGAGTTTAAGGAGCACCTGGGTAGCTCAGTCGGTTAAGCTTCTGACTCCTGGTTTCAGCTCAGGTCATGATCTCAGGGTCACGAGATCAAGCTCCACGTTCGTCTGTGCTCTGGGCTTTGAGCCTGCTTGGGATTCTCTCCCCTACCATGCTCTCTCTCTCTCTCTCTCTCTCTCAACCAAAAAAAATCAAAAGAGTTAAGGGGTTTTAACTGCTGATCCAGCTTTGACATGTGTATTGGTTCTGAAAACTGAGTTTTGGCTTAACAGTACCTCGTAGTAACACAAATCCCCATCTTGTTAAATCTCTTCAGTGTTGTAACATCACAATTTTGCTAACACCCCCTTCAGAAACTGAAGAACTTGTCAGTTTCTAATATGTTGCTACAATCCTATTTCTTGCAGGCAAACATTTTGCCCATCTGGATTTCTGGGTATTGCCTGTGCTACATTTTCTCTTGTGATCTTCATTTTTTAAAAGTGTTCAGTGTCTGGTAAAACGTAAAATATTAATTTTTAATATGTTGCAGAGCCTGGGAATATATCAGCCATAATGTAAGGAAACAAGGATCATTATTAGTAACAGTACCAAGTCTTGAAGATTCTCTGTCAGGCCTTCAGGTATGTAAACCTCTTTCCGAGAATTTTTCTTTTAAAATTTTATCTATTTATTAGAGAGCGAGTGCACACACGAGAGAGTGATAGGGGGAGGCACGGGGGCAGTGGGAGAGGGAGAAGCAGACCCCACTGAGCAGGGAGCCTGATGCGGGGCTTGATCCCAGGACCCTGGGATCATGACCTGAGCTGAAGGCAGATGCTTAAATGACTGAGCCATCCAGGACCCCCTATCCCAGCATTTTTATTGTCAAAACTTTTCTCCTACTTTCTTCTGATAGCTCTTACTATATCCTAGAGATGTTCTGTCTGAATATAGTGACAGATGATAGAAAGAAGAGCAGTAACTTATAGCCTAAGAACTGGTTTGTGGTTTGTTCATTGGCCCCAAGAGCTCTGAAATTGTAATTCCTATCTTGATATAGAGTCCTTTGCTTCTCCAACCAGTTTTTCCAACTGGGGTCTTACAGTTTTAGGTTAACGAATGCTACTAAATGTTTGCAAGAGGCTTAGAACACCCACATCATAACTTTCCCCTTGTAACAAAAGGAACAGGAATTCCTGGGTGGGTCAGTCAGTTAAGCATCTGCCTTCAGCTCAGGTCACGATCCCAGGGTCCTGGGATCTAAGCCCTGCACTGGGCTCCCTGCTCGGAGGGAAGCCTGCTTCTCCCTCTCCCACTCCCCCTGCTTATGTTCCCTCTCTTGCTCTCTCTGTCTCTATCAGATAAATAAATAAAATCTTAAAAAAAAAAAAAAAACTGAACCATCAATAACACTTTCTTAAGAAATTTTTGTTGATCCAAATTATAAAAGTAATTCATATTTGTAATAACAAGGGAAATAATCTTGAGACATATAAAGAAAGATGTTAATCTCCCCATCCCCTCCACTTAAGTCTTGTCCAGGAGAGCCATCTCATGTGTGGTATAATCCTACCATACTTCTCATGCTTATAAAAATATGTCTTTTAAAATATATGGTCTCCCAAGGGGCACCTGGGTGGCTCAGTCGGTTAAGGAGCTGACTCCTATTTTTTTTTTTTTTAAGATTTAATTTATTTATTTGACAGACAGAGATCACAAGTAGGCAGAGAGGCAGGCAGAGAGAGAGAGAGGAGGAAGCAGGCTCCCTGCCAAGGAGAGAGCGGGCAATGTAAAGGAAGGGCCCTCTAATTTCTAGAGGAAAATTAGCCCCTCTCATGCAACCCCTTAACACCATCACTGTGTATGTATGAACAGTTTGCTCTGTTCTCTGTGTATTCTCTTTGTTGTTTTAGTCTTTTATTTGTTTAAACCTAATGATAATTATTAAACTAGTTACGTTAAAATACTCTATTCTGTATTTTCTTTATTCTTTCAAATTCCAAATCACAGTAAATTAAATGCTGAATCCACAGACCTACCATGTAGTACAACAAAGAATTGTTCATGTGACACCATGTAAACTTAGTCCTACTTGTTGTAAAAAAAAAAAATTCTGTCATCTTCAATGACTTAGTTCATCATGATTTCTTGAAGTTCCAGAGAACAGGATGATTCTGCATTTTTCATGTATGTTTATCATCTTTTTTCCTTCCAGATTAATATACAGTTATCTTCCTGGGTTGAAGAGGTACCACTGAACTACAATGTATACCCAGAAAACCATATTGACAGAGAAGCTCTTGAACAAATTCATTTGTATAAGATTCTCTAACGTCAAAATAGTCCTACCTCAATGTAGTGGTTTGCTGAGTATATTACAAATTAATAAAAAAGAAACATCTCCCTGATACTCTAACACATATTTCTATATATTCCTTTCTAGATTTTATATGTATGTTTACATATTTGTAAATAGTCTTATGGGTATATACACACACACATAGTTGTGTATAGACACATAGTTGTGTCCATATACAACTTTGATTTCTGTGATAATTAAAATTTTTATCTGAATATTTTTGGTTTTCCTGTTTCTTTTATCTTGCTAAAAACAAATATGTGTTTCTTTAGTCACTGACTTTGTATACCAATTCCAGATATGACAAAAAAGATTAGAAGTTGTTTCTATCATAAGAAAAGGGTAGAAGGGAAGGTAGGTTACTTTATATCCCATTTATTAGATCTCTGTTCTGTAAGATTCCTTGTACGCAACTTTATGTGAGGACGCTAGCCCAAGGACAAAATAAGAAAATAATTGCCGTTGCTAGGAAAAACCAAAACTAGAAAGATAGCCTCCAAAATATAAGTAGAGATCCATCTAGGTGGAGCAATTAATTACTGGTGATTTTTTTTTTCCTTTTCTGTGTTTTTCTTTGTTTTCCATTTTTTTCTGTAAGGAATGTATTTCTTTTGAAATCAGGAAAAGCAAAGTTTTGTTTGTTTGTTTTTTTAAGAATATAGTGGAACATCAAAAGAACACCTAACTGGTTCTAGTAATCTCATATTTAATATTATATTTATATTACCTTTTTAAACTAACCTACATTTCAGAATTGCAGAACTTTTTGGAAATCTATGTTTTGAGGGGTTTTTTAGTTTTTGTTTATTTTTCAGTTAGAGAGCAGTGGGGACAGGCAGAGGCAAAGAAAGAGAGAGAATCTCAGGTAGACTCCCACAGAGTGCAGAGCCCCACATGGGGTTTGATCTCACAAACCTGCGATCAGGACCTGAGCTGAAATCAAGAGGCAAAGGCCAGGGGCGCCTGGGTGGCTCAGTGGGTTAAGGCCTCTGCCTTTGGCTCAGGTCATGATCCCGGGGTCCTGGGATCGAGCCCCACATCAAGCCCCACATCGGGCTCTCTGCTCAGCGGGGAGCCTGCTTCCTCCTTTCTTCCGCCCTCCCCTCTGCCTATGTGTGAACTCCCTGTCAAATAAAAAAAATCTTTAAAAAAAAAAAAAAAAGAGGCAAAGGCCCAACCAACTGAGCCCCTGGAAATCTGTTTTGGGAAGTTTTGTTTTGTTTTGTTTTGCAAGATTTTTTTTTTAAAAGATTTTATTTATTTATTTATTTGACAGAGATCACAGGTAGGCAGAGAGGCAGGCAGAGAGAGAAAGGAAGGGAAGCAGGCTCCCCACCAAGCAGAGAGCCCGATGCAAGGCTTGATCCCAGGACCCTGGGATCATGATCCGAGCCAAAGGCAGAGGCTTTAACCTACTGAGCCACCCAGGCACCCCTTATTTTTAGAGATTTTATTCGTTTATTTGACAAAGAGAGACACAGCAAGAGGAAACGGGCCAGGGGAGAGAGAGAAGCAGGACTCTGCTGAGCAGGGAGCCCGACCAGGGGCTTGGTGCCAGGGCTCTATGTCAGGACCCTGGCATCACGACCTGAGCTGAAGGCAGACATTTAGCGACTGAGCCACCCAGGCTATGTTTTAAAAGGGATTTATCAAGTATACTTTTTGTCATCACCTGCTTATGAGAACTTGCCAGTAGTCAGTTTTAACTTTTCTGGGGGTGCAAGGGAGGGGCAGAGGGAGAGAGAATCTTAAGCAGCCCGCACACCCAGCATGGAGCTGACAGGGCGCAATCTCAAAACCCCAAGATCGTGACTTGAGTTGAAATCAAGATTTGGACACAACCAACTGAGCCACCCAGGCACCCCTTTGTTTTTTGTTTTGTTTTCAAGAAGTTATTGGTCAATAGCTAAATAAAATGCTAAAAATAAAAAGTTTGGAACTTGGGACACCTGGATGGCTCAGTCAGTTAAACATCTGCCTTCCGCTCAGGTCATTATCCCAAGGTGCTGGGATTCAGTCCAGCATTGGGCTCCTTGCTCAGTGGAGAGCCTGCTTCTCCCTCTGCTGCCTCTCTCCCTGCTTATGTGTTCTCTCTCTCTCTGACAAAATCTTTTGAAAAATTTTTTTAAAAAGCTTAGAACTTTTACTGTTGTTATTAATAAGCCTCATTTATAGTATCTAGTATAATACTGAATATCAGGATAAATGCTCGAATTCCAATAATTTTTTATTCACACAGGCATTACTTATTCCTGCTAACCCATTAAACATTTTTACCATGCTAGTCAGCCAAGAAGAATCTAAAGTAGAGTTAGGAAGTTACTGTCATACTCTGGCATCTCAGTAACAGTTGGATGTTTCTAGGAGGCTGTGCAGATTTTCTGAAATTAAAGAGATTTCTAGAAATGGAGAAAAATTAATTGAAAATATTTGAGAATATTTCAATACTTAAAATACTTGTAGTTGTTATTCATATGATTGTTTTATACATAATTAAATGTATTGGCTTATTTTAATAACATTTAGGCACTTAAATTTCAAACACAACAAACTATTAACTGTGGCATATATGTAAGATACAAATAGTAATCATCCATGAAAAAATAAGTTTATTAATAATATGGCATATAATTACAAACAGAACATTTATTGAATTTCGTTTGATGGTGCACCTATTCTTAAGAAACTATATTTCCTAAACTCTGATTCCCAGTTGCCCTAGTTTATTTGAATGTTCCTCCCAAGCGTGAATCTCTAAAGCATAATGGGCTGCTGTGGCCCTGGGTGAATGCCAGAGCTCCCATTCTGGAATGCCCTGGACGGGACAGAGGAGAGAGAACACTAGCAATACTCTGGACAAGAAAAGGACAAGTCTATCTGTAAATCTGGTTTCGGATCATTCAGCCCCTAATTTGTAAAACAAAAATAAGTATGCATTCAGTTATCCATAGTGGAATATACTCAAGAGCACAGATTATCAGTCGTTTCCATAAATGTGTGCAAAATGTTACATAAAAAATTGACAATTCTTTAATTTGTGTAGAATTTTTTTATAATCTCTACACCCAACATGGGCCTTAAACTCATGACCCCAAGATCAAGAGTCACGTATTCTGCCAACTGAGCCAGCCAGGCATCCTCACGATTATTTACTGTTGTCATTGCTATGATTTTAGACATGTTAAAATAAACGATGTGTCTTTGGTTGAAGGAGTGGAAAAAAGGTATAAACAGGTATGAAATACAAAATAGTGGAAATTATTCTGTGTAATCTTTAAACATTTAACAGTTTTTAATAAATGCCTGAGGCAAATATTAGAACTATAGGATATTGAGAAGTCCTTCTTCTACTAGTATTAATGTTCTGTTTGTGGAATTCTTGAACTTTTAAATGTGTATGTATTCGTCTAGAGACAATTATTGTCACTAAAAAGGCTAGTTTCTTGGGAAGAATTTCTCATGTATGAAGTTTATGCTGCTCACAGTTTGTCACTCCTTAGCCTCAGCCTTCCTCTCTCCCCCTCCAGTGTCTGTGCCATGTGTCTCAGAAGGCTTAGGAGGAAGAGTAGTGGAGTAAGACATTTTTGTATTTTAGCAGCCAATATCTGAAAAATAAAAATATTTTTTCATATGGCTTTACTGGTGCTCAGACAACTCAAAACATTAAGATTACATTAAATGTCCAAATTATCTAGCTCTTTAGCTGATAAAATACATGACAAATTTGGTGAAAGAGTTAAATTGGTAGAAAACAGAAAATAAAATTGTATTTTAGAACTTTTTTCTGCTAATGTTCCTTTAAAATTACTGAATTTCATAGAGCTTCTCCAAGTTTGATCACCGTGTTCCTTCACCTAACCTCCAATTCCCTTTACTAAAAGCAGATACCCTCAAGGTCCTAACCAGGTCCTATGTTGGGATACCACAGCTTAAACACTCCAGAATTTCATGACAACTTCATTATTAGTAGTCATTATAAGGTATTTTCTGTTGATGGTGAATTCCACAGCCATGCGACTATTAATTACAGGAACTAATCACACAAGCATGTGTTAAGCGTCCACAGTGTATCTTGCCCTCTGCCAGCCTCGCTTGGCTCTACCATGAAAGAACTCACACTCTAAGGAGGGAGAAGAATGACGCCTTAAGTTTAGTTAAAGGGTAAGGAAAGATGTTCCTGGTGAAGGGAAAAGCATGTGCAGAGGCAGAGAATAGTGAGTATTATGACTAGGGCCCAGGGTAGGAAGGATTACATGAGGATCATGAAGGGAATGAATGCCAGATCAGGAAGGGCATGGTATCCCAAGCAAAGGAGATCACATTTTATTCTGAGTCAAGGTGAGTCATTACAAGTTTTTAAGCAGCATATTGATATGGTCAAAATAAAATTGTAGAAGCCATATAGGTGGCCCAGTGACTCTAGGGATGTAGGGAAAAGAAAGGAGTCAAGAGGTATCTGGGAGGGCTCAGCACTTTGTTAGGAAGTAAATAAATCCAGATTAAAGAGGGTTTTAAAATTACATTTATGGAGATACCTAAGAAAATCAATGTGGCCTTACAGCAAATAATTATTAACTCAAAAGATAATAGCAAGGACCCTACTGAATACAGTCTTATGTACTATCTGTATAAGAAATAGTTAGATACGGGTGCCTGGGTGGCTCAGTGGGTTAAGCCACTACCTTCGGCTCAGGTCATGATCTCAGGGTCCTGGGATCAAGCCCCGCATCGGGCTCTCTGCTCAGCAGGGAGCCTGCTTCGTCCTCTCTCTCTGCCTGCCTCTCTGCCTGCTTGTGATCTCTGTCTGTCAAATAAATAAATAAAATCATTAAAAAAAAAAAAGGACCAAAAAAAAAAGTTAAAAAAAAAAAAAAAAGAAATAGTTAGATGCTAAGTATATGGCCAAAAAAGAATGCTGGGAGGCAAAAACTAAGACAATAACTTGACAGGAAACTGCCAAGGGTGAAACATGCATGCGTGCACGCGCGCTCAGGCACGCGCACACACACACAAACACACACACAGAGTAAACAAGGATATTAATTAACATTGAAGAGAAGGATTTGGCTGGGGCATAAAGTTCCAAACATTATCATGTAAATAAATGAAGAATCTAGCTGGGAAAAAAAACAAAAACAAAAAAACGAGTTTCAGTGGGTACATGCAAGCACAGTAAAAGATTTCTCCTTGTTAGAGGAACTCAATTCTGGGACACAATATTAATTAAACAGGCCTTGTTTGGCAGCTGTCCATTTCCCTAGACTTGTCCAGATGCCTAAAGCAACTCAACCACTTTAGTAGTTTACCCACTTGTCAATTAAGTTAAGTAATGTTTTTGGACCATGAGTTTCACAGGAGTATTATGTACATTAACTGAATAACTAAATAACTAAAAACCTTGAAATATAAAAGCACATAAATAGAATACAAATTGAAATTAATTTAATTTTTTTTTAGATTTAACTTATTTATTTGACAGAGAGAGAGCACAAGCAGGGGGAGCGGCAGGAAGAGGGAGAAGCAGGCTCCCTGCTGAGAAAGGAGCCCAGTGTGGGAGCTCCATCCTAGCACCCCAGGATCATGACCTGAACTGAAGGCAGACGCTTAACCAACTGAGCCACCCAGGTACTCCTTGAAATTGGTTTTAGTCTCTCTCTCCAAACATGTGTCCCAAGAAAATTTATAGATATGATCATCATAATTGTATCAAGGATTCTCATTTCAACTTAGTTTTTGACAACAATAATAATTATCAGTTGTTAAATTCTCCAAAACTTATTTTCCCAAATTTCTACTTTCTTTGAGGGATGAGGGAAAGAAAAATATGCCCAAGATAACCTAGGAATAAATTGAATATGGAATAATGAAAACATGATCCTCTAGGCTAAGAAGAAAAAAATGTATAAAAAATCTGAATCTAATGGCAGGAAAAGATCACAGGCTATGAAATGAGTTCTTAAGTAGGTTCTGTTAAAATACTTCCATAATGACGTAAATCAAAGACAGATTTCTAGACCAGGAAGGTAATATATATTTAAATCCTGAGCGCTCAAGGAAGATTTTCTGATTTAAACGCATACACACACACACACACACACTCAAAACCCCTAAATTCATTGACATGGATTTTGTTGTGTTAGCTACGGAGCCTGACAACAAACCAATTAAGTAGGCACTATTAGTCCTATTTAAACAGTTGAGTAAACTAGTTTTAGTGATGGTGAGAAACCTTCTAAAAGTTCTACAGCTGGTAAATGGCACAACCAGGATTCAATTCTACTGTCTACCTAAACTCCCACTAAACTCATATCTAAACTACTGCTCTTTTGTTATGCTGCCTCTGTATTTTAAATTTCCTAGTCTAATATTAACCACAAAATTAACAGATTATGATGGAGAGAAGCTTCTTTATTTTGCCTTTGGATTCCTCATCAATGTGAGAATTACTTGACTAATTAACGTGTGAGCTGCAGCTGTGATTTCTTTTAAGTTTATATTTAAATTCCAGTTAGTTAACATACAGTGTAATATTAGTTTCAGATGTACAATATAGTGATTCCACACTTTCATACAAACTCTGTGCTCATCACAATAAGCCCAGTCCTTAATCCCCCTCAACTATCTTACCCATCTTCCCACCCAATTATAGCTGTGATTTATAAATCTGTTGGATGCTTAAACCAAGAGGAAAAGTGACAACTAGGTCCTAGTTCAAAATTTGTGGCTTCTGAATGAAAGAAAGGTACAACATGACTTTAATATTATAATTGATATTGATTAATACTATGATTAGTAGTATTATATACTCAGGTATGTATCCTAGATACATACCCAAGAAAAAGGAAAACATACATCCAACAAAAACTTGTACACAGGGGCACCTGGGCGGCTCAGTCATTGGGCATCTGCATACAGCTCAGGTCATGATCCCAGGGTCCTGGGATTGAACCCCGCATCAGGCTCCCTGCTCGGAAGGAAGCCTGCTTCTCCCTGTCCCACTCCCCCTGCTTGTGTTCCCTCTCTTGCTGTGTCTCTGTCAAACAAATAAATAAAATCTTAAAAAAAAACTTAAAAACTTGTACACAAATCTTCATAGTACATTATATACATAATAGTAGTACCCTAGATGAAAATTATTAATGTGAATATATTTTTACATTGAAATTTACCTATAGGGCACTTGGGTGGCTCCTTCGGTTAAGCGTCCGCCTTCCGCTCAGGTCATGATCCCAAGGATCCTGGGCATTTGAGCTTCCGGCTCAGCAGGCAGCCTGCTTCTCCCATCCCAACACTCGTGTGCTCTAGCACGCTCTCTCTCTCAAATAAATAAATAAAATCTTTGGGCGTCTGGGTGGCTCAGTGGGTTGGGGCCTCTGCCTTTGGCTCAGGTCATGGTCCTGGGGTCCTGGGATCAAGCCCCACATCAGGCTCCCTGCTCGGTGGGGAGCCTGTTTCCCCCCACTCTCTCTGCCTACCTCTCTGCCTACTGTGGTGTCTGTCAAATAAATAAATAAAATCTTTAATAATTAAATAAATAAATAAAATCATTTTTAAAAAGTCACCTATATAGAAAGTAAGTTCAATCTCTTCCTTTTTGTCCATTTTCTAAATTATTCATCCTTGTAAAATAATACTTGAACTTTTCAAAAGCAACTGAAGACATAGAAAACACGCCAAAATTCTGGCTTACAGGCAGCAAGAGTAACTAGTTTAGACGATAGACGATTTACTTAAAACAATGACTCAGTTTTTGGACTCCAGCTTTGTTTATTTTTTCTTGCCAAACAAACATTATTATTTAGGTCAAACTGCAAGGTGCAAATAAGAAGATCCATTCTTTCTGTTGGAAGATGAAGAATTTGGAGAAGCACAGATTTTTAGTTAGAAGTTACCTTAGAATAAACCAATTCAAATCCATTTTCTTAGAGAAAGAAAATTATATTTGAAGCACCTTTGCAACGTGGGAAAAAGCAGCTTCCTCAATATAGATCTGCATTCTGATAACATGGGACCAACAATTTTTGGGATAAAAGGAAGCTTGGAAAATACTTCAGGGGGCACCTGGGTGGCTCAGTTGGTTAAGTATCTGCCTTCGGCTCAGGTCATCATCCCGGGGTCCTGGGATTGATCCCCAAGTCGAGCTCCCTGCTCAGGGGAGAGCCTGCTTCTCTCTCTCTCTCTGATCCTCCCCCTCCTTGTGTTCTCGCTCTCTAAAATCTTAAAAAAAAAAAAAAGTACTTTAGGTTGATTGAGAAATTGGCATCTTCCTACATTGTTGGTAGGAATTATAAAATGGTATAGATGCTTTGTGGAAAACAATTTAGTAGTTCCTCAAAATATTAGCCATAGAGTTACCATATGACCTAACAATTCCCCTCCTAGCTACATACCCAAGAAAAAGGAAAACATACTTCCAACATAAAAATTTGTACACAAATGTTCATAGTACATTACTTATAATACCCAAAAAGCAGGGTAGGGGGAAAAAAATATCCATCAACTAATGAATGGATACATAAATAATTGTGCATAAATAATTCCATACCATAGCATTTTATTCAGAATAAAAGTTTAGTATTTAAAAAAAAGTGAAGTATTGAGACATGCTGGGACATGGAAGAATCTCGAAAACATGCTAAGTGAAGAAACCAGTCACAAAAGATCACATGTTGTATAATTCTATTTATATGAAATGTCCAGAATAGGCAAATCTGTAGAGACAGAAAGTACATTAGTGGTTGCTTAGAGCTGGGAGGGGAGAAGGAGGATAGGAAGTGACTATTAATAGATATGGGGTTTCTTTTGGGGGTGATAAAAATAGTCTATTAAATTGTGGTAATAATTGCACAACTCTGTAAATATACAAAGAACCACTGATCTGCACACTTTAAATGGTTGAAATTGTCTCCTGTATGTGAATTACTTCTCAATAAAATTGTTTACAAAAATAAAATGAGGTGCCAAAATGACTTTAGGTTGTAAGCAATATTTGCCCTTGAAAGACTGGGGTAACTAACACAGTGGTGTTTACTAGCAAATTATGAAGTGAGAAGACTACCTATACTTAGTTTAACAAGTACATGCTTGATTTTCAGAAAGCAAATAATTATATTAAAAATTATGCTAATCTCGGTATGTTCGTTAGAAGCAATGAGATCCTTGTAGTACTACCACCTACTATTTTAGGTATAAGTGGACATAAAGTTATGTGACAAGAGTGTAAACCAGTGGTCTTCTAGTCCTCCTCTCATGCAAGGCCACTGGGGCCCCTGGATGGACGTCTAGCATTTTCATAGCCTGCATACAATTTTAGCACTGAAAGTAACTTTTACATTTATGACTTCAGACATGAAACAAGATCTGGGATGTGTCCCACTGACAGAGATCTAAAAGAAAGCAAGCTGCCCCAAAACCGAGGAGGCTGCAGGCTTAAATGCAATTGCATCTGCTGTCCCTTTTTCTCTGTATTTAATAAGAGTTCCTGAACATAGGTAGTGGAACTGATGGAGCCGTATTGTACATGCTCAAAGCTGTCAGAAGGCTCTTGGGTAGGAAAGGAGTGGCACGGATAAGAGATCTTCCATTACTGCAAAAGAACTACAGTTCTGGGGCGCCTGGGTGGTTCAGTGGGTTAAGCCATGGCCTTCGGCTGGTCCTGGGATCGAGTCCCTCATCGGGCTCTCTGCTCAGTGGGGAGCCTGCTCCTCCCCACCCACCGCCTCTGCCTGCCTCTCTGCCTACTTGTGATCTCTCTGTCTTTAAAAAAAAAAAAAGGACTACAGTTTTTACAAGTAAAACAATTTGAAGAAGCCAATTTGCAGGGCTTTGTTATGCACAAATTCTAACAAGTTCTTCTGAGCACTACATCTAATATTAGCACCAGTATCAAAGCAAACAATTTTATTGAAGTACAATCAGCATACAATAAGTGCAATGAGTATTCATGACATATGTTTACACCTTTGAAACCGTCACCACAATCAAGATAACCATTTCCATCCCTTCTAGACTTTTCCCTCATCTCTTTGTCATCTATCCCTTCCTTGACCCCTACCCCAGGCAATTACAGATCTGATTTCTGTTGTGATAGATTAGTTTGCTTTATGTAAATGGAATCATGCAGTATACACTTTATTTGTCGAGCTTTTATCATTCAGCACAAGGATTTTGATGTCCATCCACGTTGCTACATGTATCAATAGTTTGTTCCTTTTTATTGATGAAGAGTGTTCAATGGTATGGATTTACCACCATTTACTATGAATCTTGATAGAAAGCATTGTAGATCTTCCGACTTTGTTTTCTTTCAAAAAAATTTTGGCTACTCTAGGTCGTTTGTATTTCCATAAAAATTTCAGAATCCACTTGTAGATTTCCACAGAAAATCCTGCCGAGATTTTCTTTGGGGTTATACTTAGTCCATAGATCAATTTGGGGAAGAATGACATCTTTACAATATTGAGTTTTCTGGGCTCAGTCGTTGCAGGACATGACTCTTGATCTCGGTGTTGGAGGTTCAGGCCCCACATTGAGTGTAGAGATGACTTAAAAATAAAATCTTAATGAAATCCTGCCATTTGCAACAACATGGATGAACCTAGAGGGTATAATGCTAAGGGAAATAGGTCAGAGAAAGAACAATACCATATGATCTCATTGATATGTGGAATTTCAGAAACAAACCAAATGAAAAACGGGAAAAAGACAAACCAAAAATTAGACTCTGAACTGTTGAGAGCAAACTGATGCTTACCAGAGTGGAGGTGGGTGGAAGGGTGAGATAGGTGAGAGGGATTAAGAGTGCACTTACAGTAATGAGCACTGAGTAGTGTATAGAATTGTTGAATCACTATATTGTACACTGAAACAAATATAGCACTGTATGTTAACTATGCTTAAATTAAAATGTGAAAAAAATAATAAAATATATAAAGTAAAATCTTAACAACAACAACAACAACACAATATTGAGTTTTCTAACCCAAGAACAAGATATACCTTTCCATTTACTTAAATCTTTAATTTTTCTTAGCAACTTTTTATAGCATTTGGTGTTTCAGACCTTGTGCTTTTTTGTTCAATTTATTCCTAAACATTTCATATTTTTAATGTTTTTAATAAATGGTATTTTAAAATTTTAAGTTTCTGATCATTGCTAGTTATATAGAAATACAATTGATTTTGATGTATTAACCTGTCTTCTATAATCTTGCTAAATTCGCTTACAAGTCCTAGTGGGTTTCTTGGTGATACTTTCAGAAAAAATTTTACTTCTTCCCTTCCAGTCTATTTACTTTTATTTTTTTACTTGCCTTACTGCAGTAGCTCTGACTTCCAGTAAAATGTTTAACAGAAGTGGTAAAAACAAACCTTGTTTTCAATCTGCTGGGAGGAAAGCACTTCGTTTTTCACTGTAAGTATGATATTAGTTACAGGTTTTCAGTACATGTCCTTTATTAGTTACGAAGTTCCCTTCTATTCCTGGTTGGCTGAGATTTGTAGTACAAGTGGATGTTAATTTTGTCAGATTATTTTGCTACACTTACTGAGTTGATCACAGGATTTTTCTTTTTATGTCTGCAAAAATTGTGAACTACATTGTTTGATTTTCAAATATTAAACCAACTTTGCATCCCTTGGAATAAATTCTGCTTGGTTATGACATATACCATTTTGTCAGTTGTTGGATTTGATTTGGATAAATCCATGTCTACAAGGGATATTGATGTGTAGATTAGAGTTGTTCTTGTTTCACTGAAATGTCGTCTGGTTTTGGTGTTAGGTTAATGCTTGCCTCTGACAATTTCTGCCTTTATTCATTTTTTTCTTTTAAGATTTTATTTGTTTGAGAGAAAGTGAGAGCCAGCATGAGTCAGCAGAGGTAGAGGGAGAAGCAGACTCCCAGCTGAGCAGGGAGCCCATCCGAGGACCCAGAGATCATGACCTGAGCAGAAGGCAGATGCTGAACAGACTGAGCCACCCAGGTGACCTCCAATTTCTGCCTTTAAATTTTGTGTTTATACAATTACACTTACTGTGATTATTGATATAATTACGTTTAAATGTATCCTTTTTCTTTGTGTCTTCTATTTGTCTCGTCTATTCTTTTTTTTAAAGATTTTGTTTTTATTTTAGTTGAGAGAAAGTGAGAAAGAGAGAGAGTATGAGCAGGGGAGGGGCAAAGGGAGGGAGAAAGAGACTCCTGGTTGAGCAGGGAGCCCAATGAGGGGCTGGATCCCAGAACCCCAGGATCATGACCTGAGCCTAAGGCTTAGTCGACTGAGTCAGCTTAACCAACTAAGCCACGCAGGTGCCCCATCTCATCTGTTCTTTGTTTGCTTCCCACCCCCACCCCCACGCTTGTCCTATCTTCTTTTGGATTAATTAGAACACTTTTGAGATTTGATTTTTTCTTCTTTATCTACTTATTAGCAATGCATCTTGTTTTTTTAACTGATGCACTAGAGTTCACAGTGTACATCTTTAAGTCATCACAGTCTATCTTACATATTATACTAATTCATATATAGTATAAAGACCTTATAACCGTATACGTTCCTTTGTCCCCACCCAGCCTTTGTGCTATTGTTGTCATATTTACTTCCACATATATTATAGGCCCTATAATACATTGCTATTGTTTTTTGCTTTCAACAGATCACTATTTTAAAGATATTGTTAAAGTAAGGGAAAAGTCTTTTTTTAAAAAAGATTTTATTTATTTATTTGACAGAGATCACAAGTAGGCAGAGAGGCAGGCAGAGGGAGAGGGAGGAAGCAGGCTCCCCGCTGAGCAGAAAGCCCAACGTGAGACTTGATCCCAGGACCCTGAGATCATAACCTCAGCCGAAGGCAGAGGCCTAACCCACTGAGCCACCCCAGGAGCCCTGGGAAAAGTCTTTTATAGTTACCCCTGCGTTTACCATTTCTAGTGCTCCTCATTTCTTTGTGCAGATCCACATTTCCAACCAGCGACCATTTACCTTGTACCCAGAGAACTTCCTTTTTGCATTTTTAGAACTGGTCGGCTGGTGATGAATTCTCTCAGCTTTTATACATCTAAAAATGTCTTTATTTTTACTTCATTCTTGAAAGATTTTTTGCAGGGTCTAGGGTTCTAGGTTGATGGTTTTGTCTTTCAGTATTGTAAGAATGTTCCTTGTGCAATTTGGCTCTGCTTCTCTCATTCTTACCTTTGTTTCTGTATTTATATCGTGTTTCTCTGGCTGCTTTTAATATTTTCTTTTTGCTACTGGTCCTCGACAATTGCATTTTGATATGAACGGCTGTGTTTTATTTCATTTTTTCTCTTGCTTAGGATTTATTGAGCTTCTTGGATCTGTGAGTTTATACTTTTCATCACATTTAGAAAATTGAGGGTTATTATTTCTTCCTATCTGCATTCCATCTCTCCTCTTTCTCTTCCCTTTTTGAAACTTAAGGACACATGTTAGACTGCAGGATGTCCTGTAGTTCAGTGATGCTTTGTTCCTTTTAAACTCAGTCTTCTATCTTCCTGTGTTTCATTTTGAATAATTTCTATTGCCGTGTTTACTAATCTTTTTTTTTTTTTAAGTAACCTCTAACACTCAACATGGGACTCGAACTCATGACCCCAAGATAAAGAGCGGCATGCTCTACTGACTGAGCCAGCCAGGCATCCTAAATTTACTAATCTTTTACTCAGCAGTGTCCAGTCTGCTATTAATCCCATTCAGAGTATTGTTCATTTCAGAAAGTGCTTCTTTTTTCATCTCTAGAAGTTTGGTTTAGGTCCTTTTTATATCTTACATAACTCTTCTTATGTTCACATTTTCCTCTACATTTTTGAAGACATGGAGTTTGTATTATAATAGCTGTTTTAGCATTCCTAATTAATTTAACTAATCCTGTCATCTGGGCCATTTCTGGGACTGTTTCTATTGATTAAATTTTCTTCATTATAGGTTATATTTTCTTGCTTGTTTGAACGCCTCCTAAATTTTTATTGCGTGCCATTGGGTTGGGTTTTCTTTGTATCCCTCTAACCATGGCGGGGCGGGGCAGGGTGGGGGCTTTTTTCTGGGATGCAGTTATGTTACTTTCAAGCCTCGGTTTCAAGCTTTGTTAGGCAGCTCCAGAACAGCCTTTAATTTGAGGCTTACTGGACCAACTACCAAGGCAATAGCCTTCTAAAGATTCTGCTCGAAGCCCTCCACGTTAGGTCTTTCCACTCTGTCTGGTAGGAACACAAATGACTCCTGGCCCTGTGTGGCTCCAAGTGCTGTTCTGCTTCTTCTTGTCCAGTGATCTTTGTTCTTCAGCCTTGGTAGTTTTCTCACATGCCTGTGCTGATCAGTACTCAGTTGAAGACTCAAGAGGAACTCTTCCAAGCTCTTCTTCTGGGCAGCTCGCTTCTCTGGTTTTCACCCTGAAATTCTGATGCCCTCACCTCCCAGATCTCCCAGCTCTGTTTCCTCTGATTGGAGGTGCCCAAGCTTTGCTTGGGTTCCTCTTCCCTGGGCTGCAGTGTGGAAAAGTCTCCTGCAACCAGTAGAATGATAGGACTCACCTTGTTTGTTTATTTCTCTGAAAAATCGCTGCCCGCTCTCTGATCCCTGAAAACTATGACCTCATACATTCTGTCCACTTTCTATGTTATTCTGGGGAGAGACTAATTCTGGTCTCTGGTGACAGCAGAAATCATACCACAATTTTTTTTTTTAATTTCCCAATAATTTTTTCATTAAATAAGCAATCCAAATTTTCATGTTTTGAGTAATTTGACAAGATGGAGGAAGCTAAAAATGTGGGAAAGGTAAAAAAAAAAAAAAGCCTGAAATGAAAAATTGAGAAATGCAGAAAAGAAAAAAAAAACAATCATGATACTTTGCCAAAATGTAGCATGAGCTATTTTTTGCCCAACACGGGGCTTGAACTCACAACTCTGAGATCCAGATCTGACCTGATACCAAGAGCTGGACACTTAACCAACTGAGCCACCCAAGCGCCCCACTGTAGCACTAGATAATAATTAAATATCCCAAAGCCTTTTAGAAGACATATCAAAAGTTCTCTGAATTATTTGTTATATCTCAATTTTATAGCTTCAAGTATTAAACAGATCCTAGCATGGGCAGCTTTTTGAAAACCTACCCTTCCACTCCAATTGCGCTTATAAGTAAAATTTGAAAATTTTTTCCTTAAATCATGGAAGATATTGAGCATAAAACTTAATTTTCAAGTGGCCAGCTATTAACTCTAATGAGGCCAAAAAGGAATATGGTCATTTTCAGCACAAGTTACAGAATGAAAGAAGCTACTTTTAAAAGAAAACTTACATGAAATAATAAATATATTTTCCCCAGTGATTATAAAAAAAATTACCTCAGAGGAGTTGTCTCACCTTTTCCAAACAAAATCAATCACCTTTGGGCTGACCAAAGACACAGCAAGTTTCAAACACACATAAAGCATGGTACCATTGAAAAGGGCTTGTAATTCAGATATCTCTCCAGCAGGCTTCTGGAATCCTAATCACCTAAAAGCTGTATTGTCTGCATTCCTGCCAAATGGATGAAAGGAGCCCGGAAGGCTACTTCTGATAAAAAGGAAGGCACAGTAGAAATGTTACTATGTAAGGGTGCCAAAGGGCAGGAGATGTGGTGATTATCCTCCTCCAGTCACCTAAAAATACGGCACCTTCTGCTTCTTTTTTGAGGCTCCCAATGATCTCCATCTGCTGGCTTTCACATGTTCCTGTAGTTACCTCCACTGTGTGTGGACTGGACCCAGTGACTTGTTTCCAATGAATAGAATATGGCAAAAGTGATGGAAAGTCGTGCCTGAGATTAGATTACAAAAGGCTCTGACTTCCATCTTCCTCTCTCTCTCTTGCTCTCTCACTTGCTTACTGATGAAGGAGACTGCCATGTTGTGAATTGCTCAGTGGATAGGTCTAGGTGGCAAAGAACAGAGGGCAGCCCCCAGTCAACACCCAGTGAGGAACTGAGGCTCTTAGTGCAACATGCTGAGAGGAACGTAATCCTACCAACATCCTCCTGAGGGAGATAGAAGTGGACCACCTATAGTCAAGCATTAAGAAGACTGCAGCAACAACTAACACCTTGACTGCAGCCTTGTGAGAGATCCAGACTCAGTAAGCCATGTCCAGCTTCCTTACCCATCATCCATAGACTC
The DNA here is from genome assembly GCF_002288905.1 of Enhydra lutris kenyoni. Lineage (NCBI taxonomy): Eukaryota > Metazoa > Chordata > Mammalia > Carnivora > Mustelidae > Enhydra > Enhydra lutris. The sequence goes on along the minus strand of NW_019154088.1, from coordinate 33,517,430 downwards.
TATAAGATAGTCAACGTCTATTGCTTTAATCCACTAAATGATAACCTGTCGCACAACAATAGAAAACTAATACAGATTCCATTTGATAGACAGTAACTTCCTCTAAGTCAAATTTCACTCAAGAAGAAATTGATAAGCATCTGAGAAGATTTATTTCTTACCCAGTCAAGGTAGTTATTTTGCCCAGAAAAAGCTTTGATATTTGCCAAGTGATTATGTCATAATCTCACTTCTGAGTTTAGAAATTAATCTTAAAGAATTGTAGTTTCCAGTCATACCTTTCCATTAAAAAAAAAAAAAAAAAAACAAGACTATGAGGTTCTATTTTCACAAGCCGTAAGTACTTAATTTTCCACTACTCTGAACAATAATATACTTCTAGCTTATAGCCAATTCTGGTCAATTCTGGAAACAAGTAGAAACTATTAGAAACAAGTAGAACTAGTAGAACTAGTAGAAACAAGTGGAAATTATTAGAGCTGTGGATTTGAAAAGACCTATCTATTTAAATAAACAGCCACCATTTTCTGAAAACTCAATGGGAGAAAAATCAAGTCGACAATTCTCATAAATAGTTAACTTAAGAAGTTATTCTCAAGCTGGTAGATACACTGATGTTTCACTAGTTCTTTAAAATCTATATGTTTTATATGGTCTTTGGTATATTGATACATTTTATAATAAAAAAGTTTTTAAAAATCAAACAAGGTTTCTGCCTTCTGACATTTAAGACTTCAGTTAAAAGTCAAGTTTTAAAGGGTACGTGCAGTAGTCATCTGAAAAAAGATGTGCTTTCTAAGCTTCCATTAAGTTTACCATACTTTAATTCTCCCAAAATTTTTAAGTTATCTATTTACCAAAGATCAGATCCTCCAAAGTTAATGAATCCTTTTGTTTTGGAAGATAAAGTGTGAAAAAAAACAGATTAAGGAGAAGCCCCCAAATCAGAAAAAAAAAAAAAAAAATTGTTCCCGCAGTTACTTCCTATTTGACCTTCCATAGGCTTATCTACCTGCCTAAATGGATTAATCTCTTCCTTTTCTCAAATAGTCAGAATCCCAAGGGTTACCTTTGACACTGGTATTATGGACCCCACTATGTCTTTATTACTCGCTCTGAGCTTTAACTATTACTCTTAATATCTAATTACATCATTTGTTGAACCAGTAATGCATGCTACCACTTTAAAGTTTGGAATTAGAGGGGCACATGGGTGGCTCAGTCAGTTAATCATCTGCCTTCGGCTTGGCTGAGGTCATGACCCCTGGGATCCCAGGGCCCTTGGATAGAGCCTTGAGTAGGGCTCTCTGCTCAAAAGGGAGCCTATTTCTCCCTCCTGCTTGGGCTCTCTCTCACTCTCTCTCTGAAATAAATAAGTAAAGTCTTTTAAAAAAATAAAAATAAAAAAATAAAGTTTGGAGTTAGATTACACTTCAACTCTGTTGGCAAATCAGGTTTGTTTTAGAACTGGATGCCTCTGGAACATTTGTTTGTAGTATTTTATAAATTCAGTGCTTTTTTTTTTTACTCTTAAAAATATGGCTCTATTTTTCATTCATTCAGCAAGTATTTACAGACCTTTTACTACATATCTGGAACTGTTTAAGACAGGTATGCAGCAGTGAACAAGATAGACAAGGTCACAGTCTTTATGCAGTGTCTATCTTAGCTGGGGGAGGGGTGAGATGGAGAATGCTAGGCAAGGAAAGTAAATTACCAACTGAAGTTTTGCATGACATAATATTTTTCAATAACCTTTGACCTGGTGTTATTCAAGGATTACTATATATACCATATATAGTATCAAAAAGTATATATACCTATATAGTATAGTATGTATACCTTTATATTATGCTGTATGTGTGCGTGTACCTCCTAATGCAGATTTGTAATAAAGTGACAATAATATACTCATGTTCACTTCTCTAAGTGTGCCCTAACAGGTTAAACCACACACTTATGACATCTATACATTATATATCAACATCTTAAATAACAGCTTTGAAATCTCTCAATGATAGGTTGCACTCCACTGAAAATCAAGATATATACACTTAATGCCATATTCATTAAAACAGGAAGGGAGTAACTCTCATCATGCATACACTCAAATCAAAGTTAATGCCACATGGTTTTCTTTCTCTTTCTTTCAGTAAAAATTCATAGTTTATCATTAAATACAAAAAGAAAATATCTTTGAGTAGACCCAATCTTTCAGGTCATGAGTATTTAATGAAAATAACAAAATTACTTAACACCTTTGAAGGAGAGACCATTCAGGTGAGAAAGCCCTTTTTGTCCACCTGCAGTGGATGGCTTAATACTATAGGGAAGGCATTTAGCAAGAGCCCACTGGAGATAAGAAATGCCCGGGGCTTTCTCCTCTTTGATCTACATACCGTGTTTCACGTGTCAAGGGTGTGACACCACCTTAAACACAAACTTACCCTTCCTCACTCAAACACCAAATTGGCAGGGGAGAATAGAGAGGGCACAGTGTCTCTTTCCTGGTTTGGCATGCCAGGGACAAAAATCTCTGTTATATAACTTTCTGTATCTCCAAAACAAACCGAGCTTCAAGCAAGAAATATTGTCACCCCTAGGAAAAGTTCTACCCATTGGAATATGAGACCCTCAGAATTGCAGATAGGAGTGTGATAAAAGCCTTAAGATATTTAAATACCTTGACTAAGCAGTGTGTCATCTGTAGGAACTTGAGAAAATAATCCGATATTTACAAGATTATTTATGTATGAAAGTTCAACACAGTGTTGTTTATACTGGTTAAACACTGGCGACAGGGGTGCCTGGGTGGCTCCAAAGGTTAAGTGTCTGCCTTCAGCTCAGGTCATGATCTCGGGGCGCTGGGATTGAGTCCCACATCGGGCTCCTAGCTTAGTGGGGAGCCTGCTTCTTCCTCTCTCTTCTTCCTGCTCCCCCTGCTTCTACTCTCACACGCTCTCTCTCTACCAAATAAATAAATAAAATCTTAAAAAAAAAAACCTGGAAACAAACTAAATGTCTATCTAATAGAGATTAAGTACAGAGCAACCATATTCTGAAATGACAATCAAGTAAGGAATATTTCAGGATGTAAGTAAATATTCACAATATATTGTTAGGTTAAAAATGAGGTTACAAAATATAAAAAAGTATTTAATCGAAAAGAAAATGTCAGTAAGTGTCATAGAATTCACATAGTAGTAAGCCAGTCACTCTTTTCAGATATTACTTTAAATCAGAATACTTATTATAAGGAAAAATCCAAAATTAAACTCTTAGATAATGTACATGCTATTATGCTTCAAAAGATTAAGGGGATAAATTTTTGGACAGTTATAAATAATTCCACATAAGCTTTTTTTATGGTGACCCTACTTGAGATTTGTGACTAGCAAATATTAATGTATTTCTACTCTTGAATCACTTCATGAAATTCTTTTATTCCTTGTGGGTATGTGAAATTATGTGGTTGGTTGTTTTTGCATGAACAATATGAAATGCCCTTCTTCATTAGGTAGGATTCATGCATATCTAATTTTCCATGGAAGACTAATGACAATGTAATATGCAATATATGAATAAAATCTAGATGGAGTTGCTGTTCATGGTTGACGTGACATTGATATTGTTACCTTGAAATCAGCATTGAGGGCATCATTCTTCTGCATTTTATATGACTGAGGGACATTTTGAATTTTATAAATAAATGTTATACCAATTGGTCTTTAAAGAAAAAGTAGTGCCAGTCTATTAAAATACTGATGTATCTTCATAATAGCAATAGATAGAAGTAGAGAATATGAACTGATGTGGTTGAAATGAAGAAAACTTCACAGATATCAGTAGAGAATAGCTAAGTCTTTCCTTAAAAGGGCATACAATTATACGTTGACATTCCTTAATAATTACCTTGGGTTCGAAAATTATTGAAATAATTACTCCTGGGTCATTATATCAGAGCAAAAATCCTTCTTGCATGCTTGTAATCTGTATTTTGAATAAGGATTATGCAGTGGATTTGAAATGCAGAAAAATATGAGGTTACAATGTATTATATAGAATAAGATCCTAATTACATATATGCATATGTATATGTATAAATGTACATATAAATTGAAACGTTAGATATATGCCCAGAGGTAAACAGTGATTATCACAAGGGTGGCTTTTGTCTTTCTTACTGCTTTCCTGTGTCTGTCTTTCTTTCTTTCTTTCTTTCTTTTCTTTTTCTCTTTTTTAAGATTTGTTATTTATTTGAGAGACAGAGGGTGCAAGTACTCGCCTGTGGTGGGAGGGGCAGAGGGAGAGAATCTCCAGCAGACTCCACACTGAGTACAGAGATGGACAGGGGGCTTGATCCCATGACCCATGAGAACATGAGCCCAGTCAAAACCAAGAGTCGCACACTCAAACAACTGAGCCCCCAGGTGGCCCATGCTTTTCTGTGTATTTCAAATTTCTAAGAGTAAAAAGCTGATACTCCTTTTGTCGTCAAAGAAAAGAATGATAATTTTAAACAAAGTCTACTTCTCTAAAATCCCATTATTCTCATTTGGCTATCGCTCTTCCTGTCATCACTTTCTGAGTGTCTATGTATTGTCAGTACCTTCATGATATCAACTGTCAATGTCTGATATTTATCAGAATTTCACAGGTGTAGGAGTATGAACTTCCAATTTATCTTGAATTTAATAAGGATTTGCGAAATTAAATTAAATACATTTATCCTTCTGTTAGCCTAGCCTCTGTAACAGAGCTGCAAGGTGATGGGGACTTCTATGAGGGGAGGGGATAAATTAACATTATGCCAAATGTTAATATAAAAGTCACAGGCATGATACATTTCTTGGCAAAACAATATTATGAAGATGCAATGCCATAGGCCAAGAAGAAATTTAAAAATGTTCCAGAGAGGAGTGGAAACATTGGGAAGACAACTAAACATAAAAGAGTTGGAGGCCCTCCCCCAGAAAAACAAAAAATCTTAAAAACTGGGAAGTCTTTCTTCCTTTCCTTTTTACTCCTTCCTTCCTTCCCTTTTCTTTAGCAGTTATTTTTAGTTATTTATCTCCCTTTTAGAACTACATAATGAGAAAAGTTTTCTTCCTTCCCCCAGCTCAAAGATTTTGAATTATCAAGCATGTGAACGAGTGGGTGCCTTCTGTCCAGGTGAGTGCAGCCGGAAATGAAGACCAAGGGCCTAAAGGCGCCATCTTGGGGGTGGTCGTTAGAGAGTAATAGACTCTGCACCTATTGAGAGAGGCATGGGGAAGTCAAACCAGCATGTGAAGCCAAAAGAGACTGTAAGAATGGTGCTTGGTCCCCTTTGGCGCTGGAGTGAGATCACCAAGAAAGAGCATGCAACATCATTGACCAATAATTGGATTTAGGGGTTGGCAGCAAAAACAAAACAAAACAAATCAAGGACAGCAACATATGTCCCTGGGGTGGTGACAGAGCTGGGATTGCCACTTCTGGGAAATCTGCATGAAAGGGGCCCTCTACTAAAGGAATTACTTAAAACAAAACAACACAACAACAACAACAACAAAAAACCACTGCAGGTTTAGGGGAGAACAAGAGTAGTGAGAGTTGCATTTGTACCTAACAGAGGGCTGTGTCATCGCCCACAGCACCCCCCAGCACAGATAGCTGGGGTACAGCCAACAGTGGCAGACAACTTTCATCAGACTGCTACAACTTTAAGCATCCAATGTGCCAGGCCGTGGCTGAGAGCAGCTACTTCCATTACGGGAACATAAAACTGAAAGCTGCAGATGACCCTTTTTCTATTCTGTGCTTTGCTTTCCAGCAAGTCACGTGGTTATCATACTTCTCTTTACTTAAAACTGGGCAATAACTTCTTTCTCACCTTGCAGGTGCCTCCCGAAATACAGCTAACACAATGCTGTGCTTTGGCTACTTTGTTTTTTAAGAATAAACCCAAATCAGCATTTTTAATCAGCCACATTGGACCAGATTGAGAAAGAACAGTTGCCTTGTTCCTCTTTATGACCAAGCAGGAAGTTTCAGAGCAAACCTCCACTTCTCAGGAAGTTTACGTCAAAATGAGTATTGACATCCTGTTTAATAGAGTCTCACATTTTTTTTCCCTCAATTCCAGACAGTCACTCTTTGAATTAAAATGTTTGAGTAATCGGTCCTGAAATTGTGTTTTCCTTTGACTCTTCTGAGACTCTCAGAAGACTATGTATATCTGTTCTAAGTGACAAATGGAATATTTCCATGACTAATAGTGATAAAAGTTAAAAAATTTTTTTAGTCGTAAGTGCCTGTAATTGTAACTCTATTTATAATCTGTATTCCCTATCCCTTATTCACTTGGTCTTTCAAGTAGGTCCTTGTTAACCATATTCTGAATCATTAGTTGTGTAGCTAATCTACTGAAAACAAGCAAATAAAACCTTCAGGGAACATGCTGGTGCTTCCCCTCCAGGACATACAATGTAATATTAAAGTGAGGGAGGTGACACGGTGGTGGTTCTAGATCCTCTAAAAACTGGTTGTATGACTTTGGCTAAGTCCCTTAAACTCTCTGGCTTCAGTTTTCTCACCTAAAAATGAGATGGGTGGTTAAATGATCTTTAGTACATCCTGTCCAATTGTACTATGGAGAAGTGGAAATCTTTTTTTTTTTTTTTTTGGAAATCTTTATCTCAGATATGGTAAAGTCATACTTCTTACATTAAAAAAAAAAAAAAAAGAACTCTAGGGGCACCTGGATGGTTCAGTTGGTTAAACATCTGCCTCAGGTTATGGTCCTGGGGTCCTGTGATCGAGCCCCACATCGGGCTCCCTGCTTGGTGGGAAGCCTGACTCTCCCTTTCCCTCTTCTGCCTGCTGCTTCCCCTGCTTGTACTCTATCTCTCTCTGTGTCAAATAAATAAATAAATAAATAAATAAATAAATAAATAAATCTTTACCCCACCCCCACCCCCGCAAAATAAATAAATAAAATAAAAATACTTCTCATATTGTGTCTTCCTAGTTTTATTGGTTAGGATTCTTTACAGTTGCAAGTAATCAAAATCTAAATAGGTCTTATTTAATAAGATGGCAAATTTATTATACAGTATAGAAGCATCTCCCAGAACTCAAGGATGGAAATTCAACTGCACATAAGGAACCAGGAAGGCAAATGTCCAAGACACTCTCCTCCTGCCTCTCCCTCTCTTTGTGCATCTGTTTCATTCCACCTTTTCTCTGCAGACCAGGTGCTTCTGCTTCCCCTGACCACATCATGGAAAAGAAGACAGTCTGGAAGCTCTTGAATTTAAAAGTTATAATCCAGACATAAAAAAGAGAGATGGCTCCCTTAGTCCAAATGTCATATTCCAGGAAAAGGCTCTAATTGGTCCACGTTAGGATAGATGCCCACCTCTGGACTAATCTACTGTCATCTAGGCTTGGGACCACATTGACTGAACATAACAGCTTCCACCACAATCCTAAGGGAGAGGAGGGAAATTTCTAGAAATGGGAAATAAGCAGAAAATCCTACAGATGTTCTTACACTGAAATTCCATGTAACACAATAGTGTATTTTCTATTTATTAATTATTAAAAATTAGTACAGAGAGGTTCCACCTACTTTCCCCCCAGTGATAGCATTTTACATAACTGTAGTCTAATATCAAAAGCAGGAAATTGACATCAATACAACCTATAGATTTTATTCCAATTTTGCCACCTTTACATGCACTCATTTGTATGTGTGTATGAAAATCTGTGCAATTATATGACATCTGTATAGATTTGTGTAACCACCCCCATCATCAAGATACAGAACAGCTCATCAGCACAAAGATCCCATGCACAAACGCACAGTTCAGTAAATTTTCATGAAGTCAATGTAATTCAGTTCAAGAAACAAAATCACCATCTCAGAAGACCTCCTTATACCTCTTTTCGGTCATTTCTCTCCCTTAAGAGTGAATCACATATTATATACCCTTTTGTATCTGACTTCTTTTGCTCAACATCATGTTGGTGGCATTCATTTATAATTGCTTTATATAACTATATATAAATATTTCTTGGGGCGCCTGGGTGGCTCAGTGGGTTGAGCCTCTGCCTTCAGCTCGGGTCGTGATCCCAGGGTCCTGGGATCGAGCCCTGCATCTGGCTCTCTGCTCAGCGGGGAGCCTGCTTCCTCCTCTCTCTCTGCCTGCCTCTCTGCCTGCTTGTGATCTCTCTCTGTCAACTAAATAAATAAAATCTTTAAAAAGAAAAAAAAATTTCTTTATATATATAAACTATATATAAATTTATATATATAAATATATATCACTCATTCTTTAATGAGCTTGACTTTTTTCTATTCTATTGAGGTCACATGACATACAATAAACTGCACATTTTTAAAGTGTAAAATTTGATGAGTTTTGACATATATCTATATATGCCTGTAGCAATACCACAATCAAGATAACAAACATATCTGTTTCCTCAAAATATTGCATGAATTTTGAAAGCTAAGAATGGGACTTAAGAAAAGTGAAACTCTTAGAGCTACATTGGCTTTTGGATCTTTTGCAAAAGGTTGAGATAATATTTGCTCTTCTCTATTGTTAGGACTTTAATGAGAAAAGTTCTTATACATGTTCTATCAAAAAAATCTAGCTCTGCAAGATCATAAATCTAAATAATTATTCTAAACTGCCCCCTAAAGTGGTTCTGTGAAGCAATGTTACTGGAGACAGCTGGAGACAAATGGGAAATCCAGACATAAGAGCAAAACCACAACAGACACACATTAACATGCACACATGCAAAAGGACTACCGGGACCAAATTTTGGATTAAATAACAGGTACAAACCCCAAACTGTAAGCACAATGATAATGTTTAGGGGGACATAGACCAAAGGACATTCACTAATTTTACATACATAGAAAATTTACATAGTACTATTCTTTCCTTTTTTTTTTTTTTTAAGATTATTTATTTATTTATTTGACAGAGAGAGAAAGATCACAAGTAGAGCAGCAGGCAGAGAGAGAAGGAAGCAGGCTCTCTGAGAGCCCGATGTGGGGCTCGATCCCAGGACCCTGAGACCATGACCTGACTGAAGGCAGAGGCTTGACCCACTGAGCCATCCAGGCGCCCCCATAGTACTATTCTTTTCTTTCTTTCTTTCTTTCTTTTTTTAAAGATTATTTATTTATTTATTTGACAGAGAGATCACAACAAGTAGGCAGACAGTCAGGCAGAGACAGAGAGGGGGGAAGCAGGCTCCCTGTTCAGCAGAGAGCCCAATGTGGGGCTTGATCCCAGGACCCTGAGATCATGACCTTAGCCAAAGGCAGAGGCTTTAACCCACTGAGCCACCCAGGTGCCCCAGTACTATTCTCTTCTTAAATGTGCACAAATGTAGCTGTTAAAATGAATAGTTTTAGGGGCACCTGGGCACCTGGGTGGTTCAGTCGGTTGGGCAACTCTTGATTTAGGTTCAGGCCATGATCTTGGGCTCATGAGACAGAGTCCTGTGTTGGGCTCCACGCTCAGCATGGAGTCTGGTTCTCCCTCTCCCTCTACTCCTCCCCCTGCTTGCATGTTCTCTCTCTCTCTCTCTCTCTCTCTCAAATAGATAAAATCTTTTTAAAATGAGATGAAATGAACTGTTCTTCACATTCATTCATTCACATACCTTCAAAACTTCTCAGTAACTTCACTTAACTGACTTGGCCTATGTTGTGAGGGGATGTGAAGAATTCTGACTGAAGTTTAGGAGCGAACCAAACGCATGCAACTGGAATTTACTTCTTCATTTCTCTTCATTTCATCGCTGAGGCCATGAGAACTCCCTTGAACTTCAGACTATGTTTGCTCTCCAGAGACAATAAATACCACACATGTGTAGAAAAGTGGTTGTACTAAATGAAGTGAGTAAAAATCTTTATATATACTATTTTGCTCTGTTCTCTTCATATGGGTGATCTACAAGGGAATGATTTCATATATAAACATTTTCAGAACTCCTCCTGTCCCAAGTACTGGGGGTACAAGGACAAACAGCGCAAGGTTTTGTGTATTAGGGAGTTTATGTTCTTTTTTTCCAGCCAAGTTTTTATTTAGATTCCAGTTAGTTAGCATACAGCATAATATTACTTTTGGGTGTACAATATAGTGATTCAGCACTTCCATACAATACCCAGTGCTCACCACAAGTGCTCTCTTTAATACCCATCAACCATTTAGTGCATACCCTGCTCACCCTTCTCCAGCAACCCTCAGTTTGTTCTCTGTCATTAAGAATCTGTTTTAGGGCACCTGGGTGGCTTAGTGGGTTAAAGCCTCTGCCTTCAGCTCAGGTCATGATCTCAGGGTCCTGGGATCAAGCCCCACATCGGGCTCTCTGCTTGGCAGGGAGTCTGCTTCCTCCTCTCTCTTTCTCTGCCTGCCTCTCTGCCTACTTGTGATCTCTGTCTGTCAAATAAATAAATAAAGTCTTTAAAAAAAAAAAAAGAATCTGTTTTATGGTTTGCCTCCCTCTCTTTTTTTTTCTTTCCCCTTTGTTCATCTGTTTTGTTTCCTAAATTCTACACGTGAATGAAATCATATGTTATTTGTCTCTCTGACTTATTTCACTTAGCATAATACATTCTAGTTCCATCCACATCATTGCAAATGGCAAGATTTCATTCTTTTTGATGGCTGAGTAATATCCCATTGTATATACATACCACCTTTTCTTTCTTTTTTTTTTTAAAGACTTTTATTTAAAAGTTCTATTTTGAACTTTTTATTTTGAACATTTTGAAGACCATCCATACTGCTTTCCAGAGTTAGGGAATTTATGTCTGTTCTTTTTTTTTTAAGTAATTTATTTATTTATTTTAAATAGAGAGAGAGTGAGTAGGAGCAGAGGGAGGGAGAGAGGGAGAAGTAGAGAATCTCAAGGAGACCCTCCACTAGGTGGACCCTGACATGGGGTCAATATCACAACCCTGAGGTCATGACCTAGGTCAAAACCAAAAGCTAGGCATTCAACTGACTGAGCCACCCAGGCACCCCCATATGTCTGATTCTTGATTGAAAATCATTTTTTTACTTTTCTGTCTTTCTGTTTTTATAATTTTTTTATTAACATATAATGTATTATTAGCCCCAGAGGTACAGGTCTGTGAATCGCCAGGTTTACACACTTCACAGCACTCACCATAGCACATACCCTACCCAATGTCCATAACCCAACCACTCTCTCCCTAGCCCCTCCCCCCGGCAACCCTCAGTTTGTTTTGTGAGATTAAGAGTCTCTCGTGGTTTGTCTCCCTCCCGATCCCATTTTGTTTTTTTTTTTTCTTTAAAGATTTTATTAATTTATTTGACACACAGAGAGAGAGATCACAAGTAGGTAGAGCAGCAGGCAGAGAGAGAGGGGGAAGCAGGCTCCCCACTGAGCAGAGAGCCCGATGCGCGGCTCCATCCCAGAATCCCGGGATCATGACCTGAGCTGAAGGCAGAGGCTTAACCACTGAGCCACCCAGGCGCCCCCATCGTGTTGTTTTTTATAATTTTAATCATGGGAAATTTAAACATATATACAAGTGGAGGCAATAACATAAAGAACACCCTTTATATACACATCACCCAGCTTCTACAATTATCAACTTATGATGAATCTCATTTCACCTATAACCCCACTTCACTATTTGTCACTCACTGAATTATTATGAAATAAATATTTTTTGAAGTAAGTCTTTGATTCTTGCTTTTGACAATTCTAAAGTAAGAAAGTTGGAGTGAATTCATTCTAAGGTTCCTTCTCTCCAAAATATGACAATAATTTCATCTTTGACCATTTCCAGGCTTATATATTTAATTCGACAAAAAGTTACTTCATATTTACTATAACATCTTTCTTCAGCCTTTATCAATTCATCTCCTCTGAGTCAGTACAACCCATATAGTATGTACCAATCATTAGTAAGTATAATTATACTTCTTTGTATTTATATTTTTTGTATATGAGTTTTATTTCCCAGTTCGATGTTTAAGGCTCATATCTTAAATTTCTATTTCAGTGTACTGAAAAAAAAAGGTAATTGCTATTGTTTATAATAATTATTAATGAAATTGATGAGTTTTAATCTTTTTACCTTTTCTTTCTTTATTATTTATCTATTTATTATTTAAATTCAATTAATTAACATAGAGCATATTACTAGTTTCAGAGGTAGAGGTCAGTGATTCATCAGTCTTATATAATACCCAGTGCTGGGAGTTTATGTTCTAATGAACACATCTGCCTTGGAGAATAAGGGAATAAATAGTCATTGCATTTTTTATTGAAGTATAGTTGACATGAAATATTATGTTAGTTTCAGGTATACAACATAATGATTCAACAACCCTATACATTACTCAGTGCTCACCACTATAAATCACCATCTTTGTACTGTACAATGTTATAACAATGATCAACTATATTTCCTATGCTGTACTTTTCATCACAGTGACTCATTTATTTTATAAATGGTTGTTTGTACCTCTTATCTCCTTCACCTATTTCTCCGATCCCCCTATTTCCTCTCTGCTCTAGCAACCACCAGTTTGATCTCTGTATTTGTGAGTTTATTACCATTTTTGTTTGTTTTGTTTTTTAGATTCCACATATAAGTGAAATCATGTGGTATGTGTCCTTTCTGTGTGACTGATCTCACCTAGCGTAATACTTTCAAAATCCATCCATGTTGCTGTGAATGGCAAGATATCATTCTTTTTCTATGGCTGAATAATATTCCATTGTATATAATTATCATTGTATATATTCATCTTCTTTATATATTCATCTATCAGTGGATATTTAGGTTACTTCTATATCTTGGCTATTATAAATAACACTGCAATAAACATAGGGGGGCATATATCTTTTCAAATTAATGTTTTTGTTTTCTTTAGGTAAATACCCAGAAGTGGAATTACTAGGTTATGTAGAATTTCTATTTTAAGTTTCTTTAAATATTTAACTTATTTATTTTAGAGAGAGATAGAGTGGAGGGAAGGGCAGAGGGAGAGCGAGAGAGAATCCCAAGCAGACTCCTTGCAGAGCGGAGCTCGATCCCAGGACCCTAAGATCATGACCTGAGCTGAAACCAAGAGTCAGATGCTTAACCCACTGAACCACCCACCTGTCCTTCTATTTTAAATTTTTTGGGGAACCTCCATACTGTTTTCCCTAGTGGCTGCACCAGTTAACATTCTCACCTACAGTACATGAGGGTTCCATTTTCTCTACATCCTCACTAGCACTTGTCATTTCTTGTCTTTTTTTTTTTATAAATCTTTTTTTTTTTTTAGAATTTATTTATTTGACAGAGAGAGATCATAAGTAGGCAGAGAGACAGGCAGAGAGAGAGAGGGAAGCAGGCTCCCCCGCTGAGCAGAGAGCCTGATGCGGGACTCGATCCCAGAACCCTGAGATCATGACCTGAGCCGAAGGCGGAGACTTAAACCACTGAGCCACCCAGGTGCCCCAATTTCTTGTCTTTTTGATACTAGCCTGTGAGGCTCTGACTGCTATGAGGTGATCTCTCATTGTGGTTTGATTTGCATTTCCCTGTGATGAGTGATGTTGAGCATCTTTTCATGTGTCTGTTGGCCAGCTGGATGTCTTCTTTAGGGAAATATCCATTCAGGTCCTCTGCCCATTTTTAATCAGATTATTTGGGGGTTTGGTGTTGAGTTGTAGGGGTTCTTTATATATTTTGGATATTAACCCCTTAAAGGATTTATAATTTATAAATATTTTCTTCCATTCAGAAGATGTCTTTTCATTTTGTTGATGGTTTCCTTCACTATGTAAAAACCTCTTAGCTTGATGTGGTCCCACTTGTTTATTTTTGCTTTTTTGCTTTTGTTTCCCTTGCCTGAGCAACCTCCACAAAAATATTACTAAGGCTAGGTCCAAGAGATCACCACTTATGTTTTCTTTTAGGACTTCTATGATTTCAGGTTTTACATTTAGATCTTTAATCCATCTTGAGTTTATGTTTGTGTGTGGCATAAGAAAGTGGTCTAGTTTCATTCTTTTGCATGCAGTTGTCCACAATTTCCCAACACCGTATATTGAAGAGATTATCTTTTCCCCATTTTATATTCTTGACTCCTTTTCCACAGATTAATTGATTGTATAAGCATGGGTTTATTTCTGGTTCCCTATTACATACCATTGATCTATATGTCTATTTTTGTGTCAGTACCATATTGCTTTGAATATTATAGCTTTGCATTTTATTTTATTTTATTAAGATTTATTTATTTATTTGACAGAAAGAGAGAGAGAGATCACAAGTAGGCAGAGAGAGAGGGGAAAACAAGTTCTCTGCTAGGCAGAGAGCCCAATGCGGGGCTTGATCCCAGAACCCTGATCATGACCTGAGCTGAAGGCAGAGGCTTAACCCACTGAGCCACTCAGATGCCCCTACCTTTGCATTTTAACTTAAAACATGGTGCTATAAGTGCCAGAAGTGCTTAAATTTTTTCTTGTTGAAATAGGAAATATGTTATAAAACTAAGAAAATCAAGTTGAAAAATCTAACCAAATGCAGAGACATCTAGATACCTGAAGGCTGGATTTTTCCTATATTTTTGTATTTTTCGTAACTAGGATAATTATTAGAAATGTCTATGGCATCTCATCACACTGAGTGTCTTTCTCTGTATGCTTGCTATTAACTCTTGTTATTAGGATTTCAGGTGCTCGAAGAAAGCTTACTAACATAGGCAAATTAAAATTAAACCAATAATTTGGAAGTATTATTACAAGTATTATCCTACCAAGTTTTTAATCATTTAATATCAATTTGAAGTCTACCATGGCCAAATTTACCCAGAGAAGAATAACCATTCCCAAAAATCATTCTCATTATTAAAAGTTATTTTTTTAATTAATCTGTGTTCAATATCTATATATTCCCTTTTTCCCCTGTGTATTCCTATATTGTGGAAACAGACTAAATATATGCCCTCCACAGAAGTTCAAGGGCACCAGTACAAAACCAGGTGTGTACCTAATTGTAATCATCACATCAAAAGTCTTTTATCATGTTATTTATTAAAGATCATCAAGTTTGTAGATTTTGCTTCTGTTGACATAGCTTCTTTAATAAATAGCATAAATAAAAACTATTAACATATAAAAACAAGTCTTTTTTGTCTGGTGAAGTAATCAACTATGATAAAAACCTATTCACTATTGGTTGGGTTGGCTGGATGTATTTCACTTTGTATACTGATGTCTGTTGTCAACATGTATTCAGCTAAAGCTCTGGGCTTTAGAACAAAAAGTTTCCTATTGCTCCTCTAGTCACCTTTCAACTTCTTTGTAGCCTTGTCAGGAAGCTCTTACATAAATAAACATTTAAATTGAAAACTATGAAGTGTATTTTGTATTACCTGATCCACCTTCCACATATTCTACCCCCATTCCTCTTACGCGCCGAACCTGCTCTTTGCTACCCTTACTATCAGTCTCTGAGGAGTTGAACCTGCCACACAAACCTGCCCCTACCAAGAGAATGTCCAGATGAGGCCTTCACCTGCTGTAAGTCACCACAGCGATTGATAGTTAAAGGATTGTAAGGAGGAAGAGAGGGGTCAAAAGACGGTAAAGCCAGAACATGCTTTTCAACAAGGGAAGAAAGACTCTGTGTAGTGTATTCTGGCAAACTTCACATTTAAAACATTAAGAAAAAGGAAAAAGGTGAGGATGGATTTTCTTCAATGATTTGAGCGCCCTTAAAGGATAGGACACTGATCACTTGGAGCTGGCCTGAGTTTACCAAAAACAGGGTAAGACACATTAACTTTATTTCCTTTTCAGATAATAGTGGTAGATTGGTAGTAAAGGAAAACGCTATATGAAGGGTGTAAAACATTGAACTCCTTGTGGACAAGACAAAAAACTATGGATCAGATTATAATGTGGTTAGATCTAGTTTTGAATGACTTTGGCCCAAAAAAAAGTGAATAAATATTCTCTTGGACAAGTCCTGCTGTTATATTGCAAGGGTCTGTCATGGACTCTACTGTACTTCACATTTTTATCAGTGGCTTGATAGAAACTCACATGTAATTAAATTTGTAGGTCATATGTAGTTAAGGATTACTAATTTGTTCATTGACACTACAGAGTTATTTGATAAACTGTTGTAAAGGCCAGCATTTCAGTTAAAAGTCAACTCTACAACTATAATTCAGGTAAACACATCCTGACAAGAATTTTGGGAGACATAATCTTGGGCTTCATTAATTGAAATTCAGTGTGTAGAGTCAGAGAAACATTGGCCCTATCTACTCTTGCCTGATTAGAAAAATCATAGTTTCAAAAAAGTATTGATAAACCAAAAGTATCACAAGAGACCAACAAGGATAATAGGAATTTAAACCTATGTTTTTTTGTTAAAGATTTTTATTTATTTATTTGACAGACAGAAATCACAAGTAGGCAGAGAGAGAGATTGGAGGAAGCAGGCTCCCTGGCAAGCAGAGAGCCCAATGCGGGGCTCGATCCCAGGACCCTGGGACCACAACCTGAGCCAAAGGCAGAGGCTTTAACCCACTGAGCCACCCAGGCGCCCCTTAAACCTATGTTTTATGAAACTGCTGAAGAAATGGCATATTTTCAGATACCTGAAGGAGAGTTATGTGGCAGATATTAAACTTAGTATTTGTGACTTCAGAGAACAAAACCAGGATCAATCTATAGAAACTACATGTAGACAAAGCTTAGCTCAATATAAGAGCTTTCTAGCCATTAGGGTTGTAGGCTACTTTGGCGGTGTGGTAGACATACTCATGCTGTCTTTATCTTAATTCCCGGGACCCCTATATGTGGTTCTGTACATGGCAAAAGGGACTTTGTAGATGTGATTAATTTAAGAATCTTAATTTAGGGAGATTACCTGATGAGCCCAATGTAACATCAATGGTCTTTAAAAGATGGAAGAGGGAAGCAGAAGAATCAGAGAAGTGATGATGGAAGCAGAGGGCCAGAGTGAAAGGGAGATATGAAAATGTTATATTGCTGGCTTTGAAGATGGAGGAAGGGGCCATAAGCCAAGGAATGCAGGAAGCCTCTGGAACCTGAAAAAACAAGGAAACAGATTCTACTTTCTAGTTTCTGGGAATTCAGGAGGGAATGCAGCCTATCAACACCTTGAATTTGGCCTAGTGAAACTCGTTTTGGACGTTTGACCTCCAGGACTGTAAGACTATATTTTTGTGTTATTTAAGCCACTAAATTGTGGTAATTTGTTACAGTGATAGGGGAAACTAATGTAGGGGGTTAATGAGTTTATGTTATCACAGGTATGGTAGCAAGCTGGGATCATTTTATTCTAGCAAATTGAGATTTGTGTAAAGGATTGGGCTAGAATAATCTACAAAGTCTTTTCTACCTGAACTGAGCTCTTTTTTCATTTTTTGAATATTTTTCCTTGGAGATCTTCATTATTTCCCATAACTTCAACTATAACCTCTTTATTATTAACACCCAAATTCGTATTTCTAGTCTTAATTTCTCTTGAGTTCTAATTACATGTATTAGCTGACATATTCATTTGGACATATTGAAATCCCCTTTAAATTCAATATGCCCCCAGGGAGGGAAAAATGTAGGGATTGAGAGTTTAGGATGCAAGGAGATAAATGTGGTCTTTCTTTGAAGGAGGAAAAATAAGGCCAAATTCTCTTCTATAAATGAACAAATCCAAAATCGAGAAAAATCAGCCATGAAGACTTCTGATGACAAAATATCAAAAGCTTTGTGCAGCCAACTAGAGGTTTTTTAACCTCAAAGGGGATAAAGATGTTTTCCCTTAACTTGTACTTCTTTGAGTTTTTTCTTAAATGTTTTGTTTTTAACAAGAAAAATTTAGACTAAATAACACCTGGACCTGATATGCATGTCTTAAGCCATCTCTCACAAGACTAGGCTGAGCCCAGTGAAATGGCAAAATGATCAACATGAGTTCAAATGGCAATGAGCCATGTACTATGATGGTTTGGAGAGCAGGCTCCGGAGTCAGGCTGCCTAGAATGGAGTCACAGCTACACTCAGCATTGGATGAGCAACCTTGGACAAGCTGGTTGACCTTCTTTGCCTCAGTTTCCTCTTCTATAAAAGGCATAGAATAGATTACCTACTCCATAGAGTTGTTGTAAAAATTAAAAGAGGTAACACAAGCAAAGTGCTTAGAACAGCGATGGTACATAGCATATGCTCGATAAATACCAGATTTCTTTTAAAAAGAAAATAACCACGGAAAGTTCTTGACCATCAACCCAAAGGGAAATTCTGGTTTCCAAGAGGGATATGTTGCATACAAAATTCAATCCAAGGCTTTTCCTTATGGCAGCCTGACTCAGCTTAGTCCCTAATTCCTGCCCTGGTAAGACATCTGTGGTTTCCTAATTCTTGGATCATTTCGGTTCTGACTTAATGTCAATATTCTCCCTGTCATCTCAGTGACTAATTCAGAGCACACCACAACTCCTTTCTGGTTCCCACCCTACCTGCTCTACATTGGCAACTTGACCCACCTGTTCTTCAAGAATGTACCACTCCAGCAGCCCTCTGCCGCCTTTACCTTTCACCCATCCTAATAGGTGCAACATTCCAGCTCTGACTTTAGCTCCAAAAGAAACTTTGGTGGTTTTGGCAAGGTGTTATTAAAGATTTGAAATTGACTGAGGGAGGGTTTTTGTAGATGAGTGCTTATGCTTCTCTAAATATTATTGAATATGATGCTCACCATACGTCATTGGTCATTAGAGAGGTCATACTTGAAGAACATTCTTCTTATTTATTGAGTTTTTAAAATTCTAATTCCAGTATAGTTAACATATAGTGTTGTATTAGTTTCAGGGGTACAATACAGTGATTCAACAATTCTGTTGTACTCTTAATCTCCCTTTTCTATTTCTCCCATCCCCTACCCACCTCCCCTCTGGAAGCATCAATCAGTTTGTTCTCTATAGTTAAGAGTCTGTTTTCTTGGGGTGCCTGGGTGGCTCAGTGGGTTAAGCCTCTGCCTTTGGCTCAGGTCAGGATCTCAGGGTCTTGGGATCCAGCCCTGTATCAGGCTCTCTGCTCAGCAGGGAGCCTGCTTCCCCCTCTCTCTTTCTGTCTGCCTCTCTGCCTACTTGTGATCTCTGTCTGTCAAATAAATAAATAAAATCTTTTAAAAAAAAGAAGAATCTGTTTCTTGGTTTGTCTCTCCCCTTCTCTTTTTATTTTTCCTTTGCTCATTTGTTTTGTTTCTTAAATTCCACACGAGTGAAATCATATGGTATTTGTCTTTCTCTTACTTATTTTGCTTATCATTATGCTCTCTAGCTCCATCTGCGTTGTTGTAAATAGTAAGATTTTGTTCTTCCATTGTGTGTGTGTGTGTGTGTGTATGTGTGTGTGTGTGTACTACTTCTTTATCCATTCTTCTGTTGATGAACACTTGGGCTGTGTCCATAGTTCAGCTATAGTAAATCATACTGCAATAGACATAGGGGTGCATGTATTCCTTTGAATTAGTGTTTTTGTATTTTAGGGATAAATACCCAGTACCATGATTGCTGGATCATAGGGTAGCTTGATTTTTAGCTTTTTGAGGAAACACCATACTGTTTTCCACAGTGGCTACACCAGTTTGCATTCCCACCAAAGTGCATGAGCATTCCTTCTTCTCCACATCCTTGCTAACACTTGTTTTTTCTTATATTTTTTATTTTAGCCATTCTGATGTGAGGTGTGAGGTGATACGTCATTATAGTTTTGATCTGCACTTCCTTGATGATGAGTGATGTTGAGCATCTTTTCATGAGTCTGTTGGTCAGCTGTGTGTCTTCTGTGGAGAAATGTCTGTTCATGTTAAGACTATTATTCTTAACAAATAGGTATGATAAAAAAAATTAACTGGGTTACAGACTACTCTATATTCTCTTATCTAAATCAGAGAATAGACTAAACAATAAGCTTATGCAACCATTAACCAGGCACCACCATCCACTTGGTGGCATCTGAATTATAAATATAATGGCTCACAGAAAATAATACATTTTTATAAGGCTGGCCTTACCAAGGTTTAATCTATAACATGACAACAAATGGCCATTTTTATTTATTTATTTATTTATTTATTTATTTATTTTTAAAGATTTTATTTATTTATTTGACAGACAGAGATCACAAGTAGACGGAGAGGCAGGCAGAGAGAGAGAGAGAGGGAAGCAGGCTCCTTGCTGAGCAGAGAGCCCAATGCGGGACTCGATCCCAGGGACCTGAGATCATGACCTGAGCCGAAGGCAGCGGCTTAACCCACTGAGCCACCCAGGCGCCCCACAAATGGCCATTTTTAAAGTGGTGTCCGGTAACCAATATAATGATGTAAAGAAAAAGAAAGATGTCAATATTGACCATAAAGATTAAAAAATAGAAATAAATGGCCATCGAAGGGATGACCTTTTGTACAAGTTGTTTACAAAACACAAATTTATTGAAAGATTAACATTTGTATAGTGCTTTACAATACACTTTTTGCATATTCTACCTCATTTATTTCTTGTAACTCTATTACAACACTGGGTGTAAATTAAGGGTGAGAAAGATTAAGTTACTTGCCCTAAGTTAGGTTCACTCATTTAAAAACAGCAGACAGATGCCCGGGTGGCTCAGTCCACTAAACATCTGACTCTTGATCTAAGCTCAGTTCTTGATCTCAGGGTGGTGAGTTCAAGCCCCATACTGGCTCACATTAAAAAAAGAAGAAGAAAGAAAAGAACAAAAGAAAAAAGAGGCAGAACCCTAATTCCAAGTCTTGGACTTTTCCTATTATATCCTGCTGCCCCACTAGTACAGGGGCTCCATTTAAATGTATATAATAACTATCTAAATAGGCTTTTAGAATCTCCATCCTTAGGAATCTTCAAGAAGATAATCCATTTTGAATAATCTTAGCCAGTCTGTAAGGAGAATTTTGGGTGTAATCATTTTGAGGTTATTTTCCACTTTTCTAAATTTTCAATTACTATCAGCCCACTTCTCACTTAGGTTAAGGACTTGTGTTTACCCCACATGTGAGGAATGTGTTTATAGAAGTAGCCAGAGCGTCTGCTTTGGAAAAGTACCATTCATTCAAAGTCAGTAGTGTGTAGGTGACCAGACAGTTAATTGTCTCTCTCCGTCACTACTGTCTGACCAGAGCTCCATTCATAATCTCACTTGATGCTGGGTTTGTAAATGTTTCAGGTCCCTTCTGCTTCCTGCTCAGCCACACACACACACACACACACACACACACACACACACACACACCCCACCGCAAGCCCGCAGGGACCCAGCCTCCCCTTGCTCACCCAACAACTTGCCCCCTTCTGAAGCTCTGCTGGTGGGAAAGGCAGACTTAGGCCTTGGTTTTGTTTTTGGTGAGAGCCATTTAACATGTTTCCTGCAGAAATTCTGTCCTGAAACATACACAGTGATCTCAAGAGATCTGAAGGTTTGTTCAGGCCGGCAGCCATCCTTCGGGGTAGGGGCACAACCCCGGGTGGGGGGGGAGGCTTACCCTAGGTGAGCTGGGTGGCTTTTAGCACTGCCGTCAGTATGAAGAGGATCTCTGCACTGTTGGGGAAGAGCAGGAAGCCACCAGGGAATATGCAAGAATGCAAGAATGAGTGGACCCAGCTCAGAGCCACATTGACTCAAGGGGTGAGCCCGGCCGGTGAGAGGGTGGTCATCTACCTTGGGTGAGTAGTCAGGGACCCAAGGTTAACATTGGACAGAAAGCAAAAATAATCTGTGAAATGCCTTTATTCCACAGAACTTCAGAAGACCCTTCTAGACTCAATTTTCTAATGGTAGAAGTCCTTAATGCGGGGGCCTTGACACCAGTTGTCCCCAAACCCATTGCTGAAGAAGGGCACTCATCTTTAGAGCTGGCTCCTTTTGATAACATCAACTTTTTTGAAATTCAACCCCCCGTTCTAGTTTTCTTTCCTACATTGATGTCTTTCTTCATAGGTCCCTAAAACGTTGTGGTGTAGAGTTTACTCAGCCTATGAAATGCAATCAACAACCAAAAAAAGTGTGTTATTGAATTAAATATACTTTAAAAATTGTCCACATTGTAGTTATCTTATTAACAATATAATAATATATATAATAATTTTAAGGACAAGTATAGGATGTAGCTAGTACAATCTTAAGTTTATAAATGAGAAAAATAAATGTAACCCAAAAGGCATAGGAAAATTCATATGCAAAAGAATGAAGTTGGGTTTTTAAACTTACAGCATGTACAAAATCAACTCAAAATGGATCAAAGCCTTACATGTAAGAACTAAAAGTATGGAATGCTCAGAAGAAAATATTGAGCGAAATTTTATGACATTAAATTTGGAGAGGTTGTCTCAAATATGACAACAAAAGCACAAGCAACAAAGAAAAAAGGCAAATTGTACTTTATAAAAATTAAAGCCTTTTGTTCATCAAAGGACACTATCAAGAGAGTGAAAAGACAACACATTGACAGAAAGAAAATATTTGCTAATCATATATCTGAAAAGGGATTAACATCCAGAATATATAAGGAACTCCTACAACTCAATAACAACAACAACAACAAAACCTAATTTAAAAATGGGTGGACAAAGGACTTAAATAGACATTTCTCCAAAGAAGATATAACCATGGCCAATAGCACATGAAAAGATGTTCAACATCACTAGTCACTAGAGAAATGCAAACCCAAACCACCACCCATTAGGAAAGCTATAATAAAAAATAAAAATGGTAGGGATGCCTGGGTGGCCCAGTCAGTTAAGCATTTGCCTTCAGCTCAGGTCACAATCCCAGGGTCCTGGGATTGACTCCCAAGTTGGACTCCTTGCTCAGAGGAGAGCCTGCTTCTCCCTCTGCCTCTGCTGCTCCCCTTGCTTGTGCTCTCTCTCTGTATCTCTTGCTCCCTGACAAATAAATAAATAAAATATTTAAAAATAATAATAAAAATTGAAAAGGTAATAAGTGTTGGTGAAGATATGGAGAAATTGGAGCACTCCAATACAAAATGGTTTATACCATTGGGACTACAAAATGGTGCACTATGGAAAACAATATGGCAGTTCCTCAAAAAAAAGAAAAAAGAAAGAAGGAAAGAAAAGAAAAAAGAAAAAAAAAGAGGGAGGGAAGGAAGGAAAGAAAGAAGTAAGGAAAGAAAGAAGGGAAAAGGAGAATTGCCATATAATACAACATTTCCCCCTCTGGGTATATACCTAAAAAAAATGTGAAAAGAGGAACTCAGATTTTCATAGTAGAATTATTCACAACAGCCAAAAGGTGGAAACAACCCAAATGTCCATCAACAGATGAATAAACAAAATGTGGTGCATACATCCAATGAAATACTATTCAGTCTCAAAAAGGAATGAAATTCTGATACATTGTACAACATGGATGAACCTTGAAAGCCTCATGCAAAGTACAATAAACCAGACACAAAAGAACAAATATTATATGATCCCACTCATATGAAGTACCTAGAATAGGCAAATTCATAGAGAAAGAAAAAGAAAAGAAAAGAAAGAAAGAAATAGACTAGTTTACCAGGAGCAGGGGAGGGGAGAGGTGGATATTGGTGAGGAAGGAATGGGGAGTTATTATGTAATGGGTACAGGGTTTTTATTTGGGGTGATGAAGAAGTTCTGGAATGCATTGTGATAGTTGTACAACATTATGAGTGTAATTACTACCCCTTAATTGTATACTTAAGAATGATTAAAATAGTAAATTTTACATTATGTGTATCTTATCACAATAAAAAATCTGTTTTTAAGAACAGGAAACATGAGCCCTTAGCTTTATTACCGAAAGCCTTTGTGACCTTCATGTATTTGCTATAGAGTGAATGGATAAGCCACCACACCATGGGAACACCGGAAGCAAATGTGAATTTAGTTAAGAAACTATGTGGGTGTAGACAATAGGTTTTTGTCCACATTAGATATGATTCTTCTGACTTGTCAGAAGTGTTGAAGCCTCTCTGCTTCTTTTCTCCAGTCTATTGTGCTTCAGTTTTTACAGGGAGAGGTGGAAAGGAAATTGTTAATGATGCTGCAAGTAACTTCCTTCCCCTTCTCACCCAGAGATTGGTTGAAGGAAGAAGAAATGTGACAGAGGCTCTGCAGGCCATGCTTCTCAGCCATTTAATTCCTCCCAGGGTCAGAGGTGCCCCACAACCACATTGTTTATGGGTACTCTAACCATCATTTCCCCCTCAAAGTTTAGCTTTCAATGTTTGAAGACTCAGCAAAATGGATTATTTGTTCCTGGTGAGTTTTGGCATATACTGAGGTTTATTGTAGACTGTTGACCTTGAGCAATAATTCTACATAAAACTTTCATCATGCTTGGCAAAAGGAAATTTGTTTAGTAAGCACTCAATAAAGTGGTATAGACGTATATTAAAACTAGTGCCCCTCATGTGATTAAAATATATCACTTCGATCATTGTTTTTGGGAAGCTGGAAAGTATTAGTCATTTATAAATCATGGTGATGTTTATTATAAAGATTGTTTTAATGAACAGACATTTCTGCAAAGAAGACATCCAGATGGCCAGCAGACACATGAAAAAGTGTTCCACATCACTCGGCATCAGAGAAATGCAAATCAAAACCACAATGAGATACCACCTCACACCAGTCAGAATGGCTAAAATTAACAAGTCAGGAAATGACAGATGCTGGCGAGGATGTGGAGAAAGGGGAACCCTCCTACACTGTTGGTGGGAATGCAAGCTGGTGCAACCACTCTGGAAAACAGCATGGAGGTTCCTCAAAAAGTTGAAAATAGAGCTACCCTATGACCCAGCAATTGCACTACTGGGTATTTACCCTAAAGATACAAATGTAGTGATCCGAAGGGGCACGTGCACCCGAATGTTTATAGCAGCAATGTCCACAATAGCCAAACTATGGAAAGAACCTAGATGTCCATCAACAGATGAATGGATAAAGAAGATGTGGTATATATACACAATGGAATACTATGCAGCCATCAAAAGAAATGAAATCTTGCCATTTGCGACGACATGGATGGAACTAGAGGGTATTATGCTTAGCGAAATAAGTCAATCAGAGAAAGACAACTATCATATGATCTCCCTGATATGAGGAAGTGGAGATGCAACGTGGGGGGTTTGGGGGGTAGGAAAAGAATAAATGAAACAAGATGGGATTGGGAGGGAGACAAAACATAAGTGACTCTTAATCTCACAAAACAAACTGAGGGTTGCTGGGGGGAGGGGGGCCGGGAGAGGGGGGTGGAGTTATGGACATTGGGGAGGGTATGTGCTATGGTGAGTGCTGTGAAGTGTGTAAACCTGGCCATTCACAGACCTGTACCCTGGGGATAAAAATACATTATATGTTTATTTAAAAAAATTAATAAAAAAATTTTTTTAAAAAGATTGTTTTAAACAACAACAAACCACAGTGAAGAGGGAGATAAAGATAGATAGATACATACATGCCTAACACAAGATGGAGATATGAAAATAAAATAACCAAGGAATTTTAATTACAAGAATAGTTTCCTGTGGCTTAGTCCCACTTTAGTGGAAAGTAGCTGACAACTGTAGCTTAACCCACAGTTTCACTAAACTAATGAGAAACTACCAGCTATTTTTTTCAGGCTCCTGGGTTGCTTTGGGGTTTAGCGTAAGATTAGAATGGGTGTGAGGGACCTAACTCAAGGGAGTGGAAGTGGAGGTACCATATGCCCAAAAGGTCAGAAGCGCTATAGATTCTCCAAGGAGTTCTGATCAGTTTCAGAAAGTGTGTGCTACCAGGGGATTAACATAAGCATAATCAGTAACAGGACCAAACTGGGTTGTTTGGGGTCACTAGAATTATTCTGTCTGGGGATTTTTCTGGAATTTAAGAACAACCCCAATGATATATTAGAGAGGCAATTGACCAGATCAAGTGCCCTAAACCTCCTAAATCGTCAGGGACTAGAGACTGAATTTTTGGGTCTGCCAACAGTATTAGGTTGTATTTATGACTGAGATTTCTAGTCCTAGTATCAGATTCAGATACAGACTTTTTTTCTATCCTAAATGTTTTATACTTAATTAATGGCAAACATTTACATTTGAGGAAATTAAGGTTCAGCTAGGCTTCATAATTTATATGAAGTTACACTGATCTGGGACTTAAACCCAGGCTGTGCAGCTCTAATGTTCCAACTCTTAACCACTGTACTCTGCTGTTCATGCCGCTGTGATCATTTTATCAAATATGGATGTTTAAAGTAAATCTTACCTGATTCTAAGACTAGGAGAAAATTAGGTGCTCTTTCTAAATAAGTTGGATTCAGGGCCAGTATGCATGCATATCCACATACAATTAGTCAACACATAATTTTGTATGTTTTCAGGAAATTGTATATGTCAGCTGCAAAAGTCTTGCAGATAGAGTTTTCTTTTTATAAAACACCAAAAGAAGAATGAGAATGCAGATGTGTGGCTCAAATATATTAAAAAGTAAAAAGTAGAGGGGCGCCTGGGTGGCTCGGTTGGTTGGGTGTCCAACTCCTGATTCTGGCTCAAGTCGTGATCTCTGGTCCTGGGATCGAGCCCGCGATGGTGCTGCACTTAACATGGAGTCTGCCCATCCCTCTCCTTCCTCCTCAGCCCCTCCCGCTGCTCACTCAGCTATTGTCCTTATCCTCTTATCACTCACCTAACCTTCCAAGAGTTGCATATACTTACTAACTACACTTCATTTCCCACTCATTCTTTGGTCCACTGCAATCTGTCTGGGACCATCAACCTTTGTAAAACTATGCTTGCAAAGGACATCAGTGATATCCTAGTCTTAAAAATCCAATAAATTCTTTTTAAAAGAAATATAATTAAGACACCAGAAAAATCACAAGTTTAAAGTGTACAATTCAGTGATTTTTAGTATATTCACAAGGTTGTGTGACCATTTCCCCTATCTAAGTCCAGAATATTTTTTTTTAATCCCCAAATAAAAACCCCATAGCCATTAGTAGTCACCTTCCATTTCCTCTTCCCCGCTGGCCCTGACAACCACTTGTCTACTTCCTGTCTCTATGGATTTACCCATTCTGGACATTTACTATGAATGAAATCATATAATGTGTGACCTTTTGGGACTGGCTTCTTTCATTTATCATGTTTTCCAGGTTCCTCCATGCTGGAGCATGTATCAGTACTTCCTCCCTTTTATTGATGAATAATATTGTGTCATATGCCACAGAACAATCTATCATTTTGTTTATCATTTCATCAGTTAATGGGCATTTGTGTTGTTTCTACTTTTGGCTATTATGAATAATGTTTCTATGAACCTTCATGTACAAGTTTTTAATGATCATATGTGTCAGTTCTCTTGAGTAAACATGTGAGTGGAATTACTGGGTCCTATGATAACTGTTTAACCTTTTGAGGAACTGCCAAACTGTTTCCCAAAGCAGCTGCACCGTTTCACATTCCCACCAGCACTAGATGAGGGCTCCAGTTTCATTGACTCTTGTTATTATTTGATTTTTTGATTCTAGCCTTCCTAGTGGGTGTGAAGTGATACTCGTTGGAGTTTTGATTTACATTTCCCTAGTGACTAAAAACATTGAGCATCTTTTTATGTGCTTATTGGCCATGTATGTATCTTTAGAGAAATGTCTATTCAAATCCTTTGCTCATTTTTAAATTGGGTTATCTTTTTATTACTGAGTTGTGAGAGTTCTTAATATATTCTAGATACTAGATCATTATCAGATACATGATTTATACCTATTTCTCTCTTTCTGTGGCCTGTTTTTTCACTTTCTTGATAGTGTCCTTTGACACAAAAAGCTTTTTTTTTTTTTTTTTTTGGAGAGAGAGAGAACATGTGAGCAAGAGGTAGGAGGAGCAGAGGGAGAGAGATAGAGAATCTTGAGCAGGCTCCATGCCTACCAAGGAGTCCAGCGTAGGGCTCAATCTCACAAGCCTGAG
The DNA here is from genome assembly GCF_002288905.1 of Enhydra lutris kenyoni. Classification (NCBI taxonomy): domain Eukaryota; kingdom Metazoa; phylum Chordata; class Mammalia; order Carnivora; family Mustelidae; genus Enhydra; species Enhydra lutris. The sequence continues at coordinate 33,489,388 of NW_019154088.1, read as the reverse complement.
ATCATGACCTGAACTGACATCAAGAGTCAGACACTTAAACGACTGAACCACCTAGTCACCCCAACACACAACAACTTTTAATTATGATAAAGTCCCATTTATTTATTTGTCCTTTGGTTGCTTGTGTTTTAGGTGCCATATCTTAGAAACCATTGCCTAAGCCAAGGTCATGAAGGTTTATACCTCTTGTATATTCTATGACTTTATCGTCTTAGCTCTTACATTGAGGTCTTTGATGCATTTTGAGTAAATTTTTATGTATAGTGTGATGTAGGGGTCCAAATTCATTATTGTGCATGTGGATATCAACTGTTGCAGCACCATTTGTTGAATAGACTATTCTTTCCCCCATTGAATTTTCTTGGCACCCTTGTTGAAATCAATTGACCATAGATGTATGGGTCTAATGGGCACTTTTCACACTTGCCCTCTCATCAGCCTTGACTCTTACTGGGGATCACTCTCTCCTTTTGAAGATGCTCTTTTTCTATGACAGCCCAATTAGCAGGCAGCATGGGAATTTGCCTGCTTTATGGACAATACAAAGCTTAGATAGATAGATAGCTATCTATAGATAACTAGTTGGGCACCAGTATGTCTTAGCTGAATAAGCACTTTGGTATAGGAATCATGAGATGCAGTTGTAACATTTTCTGTGAACAGCTTGGTCATAAACTTTGTTCATCTTTCTTGGGGGTTGTGGGTTTTTATTATTACTCTTTTGTAGGAACTCTTTAATATTAGAAAAATTAATTGTCTCTGCTATGAGTGACAAATATTTTTCCTCAGCTTGTTCTTAGTCTTTTGAGTTTCCTATGAAGGTCTTTTACCATGCGTTTTTTTCTTGGTTAATTTATTAGTTTTTTTTATGGCATTCTGGCTTTATACCATATTTAAAAAGGCTTCTCCCTTTCAGACATTGACAGCAAAAAAAATAAAATAAAAATAAAAATACTTCCATGGTTTTGTCTCATAGTTTCAAGGATTTGTTTTTTTTACATTTAAATCCTTGATTTATGTGAAACTTGTCCTAGGGTTAGGCGTGAAATATGGATCTTAATTTTTTTTTCCTGGATGAATCTTTTTTTTCTCTTGTTTCATTTTGAATACATGTAATTGCATAATCATCTCCCAATTTAAATAGCCACTTTTATCATATTCCAAATGCTCATGTTTTAAGGTGCATTTCTCTGCTTACTATTCAGTTTAATTAGTCTATTCACAAGCTATTTCCACACTGTGAAATTAGTATTGCTTTCTAATGTATTTTATTTATTTGTTTATTTATTTTTTATTTGTTTATTTATTTTAAGATTTTGTTCATTCATTTGACAGAGCAATCTAGAGAGCACAAGTAGGGGGAGCAGCAGAAGGAGAAGCAGGCTCCCTGCTGAGCAGAGAGACCGATACAGGGCTTGATCCCAGGACCCTGGGACCATGTCCTAAGCTGAAAGCAGATGCCCAACCAACTGAGCCACCCGGTACCCCTCTAATGTATTTTAATATCTCCTCCTTTTTTTTTTTTTTTTTTGGAATTAACTTGGATGACAGACTTATTTTATTTTATTATTTTATTTTTTTAATGACAGACTTTAAATGGTCCCTGTTAAGGAGTAAATTTCACCTTGTTTATTTCAACCTGTGAAGATATTTTAAAATCTTAATTCTGAGGTAAACTGTTTGCTCTATTTAATTATCATATTTTATAACATTGCCTACAGATATTAATCCAAAATAAAATTTTCAACAGAAAAGGGCAAGAAATAGATGTCTGTAGTATTGTCCTAGAGCCTTATTTCTCTAAGTATGGTCTATGAACCAACCCCACCAATACTACCTGGGAGCTTGTTATAAATTTTGAATCTGAGGCCCCAACCCAGATTTAACTAATTCAAAATCTGCATTTTAACAAGATCCCCCCAAGTGATTTGTATGCATGTTAAAAGTTCAAGAGCAGTATACAATAGAGATTTCCCTCTAGGATAGTAATCCACAACCTTCACTGTACATGAAATTCATCTGGGGGAGCTTTTAAAAAATATGGAGGACTGGGCTACACCCCTAGAGATTGATTTAATTGGTCTGGGGTTGGGACACTTGGCACTGTATTTTTAAAAACCCGTAATTGCAGCCAGGTTTGAGAAACAGTGCTCTAGAATTACAGCTTGCCATTGTTAAGGTCCCAGTTACTCGAAAACCATGAAGGATGCCTTTATCATCTGATGGGGTGTCATTAGAAAACAACCATGATCCATAAGCATTATCTGCACAACTTGCATCCCCGGTATTTCTTAGCTGTTGCACCAGCTGGGCTTGATTTTTCTCCCACCATTTCTTTGGTTTCCTTGACACATGACTCTTGCTTCCTTAACCATCTCTTCATCTTTCTGTTGTGATGCCCAATGAAAGCCTCTGACTTGTCTGCTTACTCTAACAAGAAGCCATAAGTGGGTTCCAGCCTGTGTTTCTGTCCTACCCTAAATATTCCAGTTCACTAGCCTGATTTAATTTTATCCCTGCCTTCTAGCTCTAGCATTGGCTTGGAGAGATTTTGGGGGTTTTGTATAGTTAGAGTCCTATAACCATAAATAGCTCTCACACTCACCAGTTCATCTTACTATGGAGCCATGGTGATTAGCAAAACAGGCTATAAAATTCCCCTGGTATACCATCCTGGTAACTTTAGCAAAAGAGGAAAAGAGGATTCCTCTTGAATGACTTTCTGAGAGAACACGGGCTGCTTGTAATAATCACTGTACTTCCATTAACGCTCATGAGCCAATGTTTAATAAACTGCTACAGAATGTTGCAGGCTACCAGAAGCAAGCTTTCCACCATGTAATTATTAGAATATACTTTATTGAAAATTTATAAAGCTATCAGTCTACGGTTTCTAGAGACCTGCTCCCCCTTACCCCCCTTTTTTTTTTTTAAGATTTTATTTATTTGACAGAGAGAGATCACAAGTGGTCAGAGAGGCAAGCAGAGAGAGAGAGAGGAGGAAGCAGGCTCCCCGCAGAGCAGAGAACCCGATGCAGGACTCGATCCCAGGACCCTGAGATCATGACCTGAGCCAAAGGCAGAGGCTTAACCACTGAGCCACCCAGGTGCCCCCCCCTTACCCCTTTTTTAACATTATTTCTCAGAGATTACGAACACTGACTCTGAAGTCAATGGGCCAATGCTTTCAGCATCTAAGGGTATGCTTCTCAGGAGTCCTGGAGTCTTGAATTCTGCAGAAGTAAGAATATAAGAATAGTCATTATTTCTTCACGTATTGTAGGTTTCTTCTCATCTACCCTTAGTTTTTTTTATCTCACATACATGAATGAGCACAACGATGTGCTGAACTTGGACAAAGTTGAATAATCAAGGATTTTACTCTCCATTTGGAAAAGGTAATATGTATATGTTCAACTAATACACACTCTTGTGTGAAAGAAGTGTGTTGGACAGGGTAGAAGAAATTCTGTACGTGAAAGTAGCTGGTCTTAAAGTTCTGAATTTTGAATGCTGATATTACAGATTTGCAGATTCTAAAGTTTGTCCCGGGGGTGTGGATTATGTTAAGGATTTTATCTTGGAGGGACTAGAGACCAGTTTCCAAGTAGTATTTTGATTTTTCTTTCCAGCTTGGAAATATTTTTGTTTAGAATATTTTTTAAATTTTTTATTAACATATAATGTATTATTAGCCCCAGAGGTACAGGTCTGTGAATTGCCAGGTTCACACATTTCACAGCACTCACCATAGCACATACCCTCCCCAATGTCCATAACCCCACCACCCTCTCCCTACCCACCTCTCCCCAGCAACCCTCAGTTTGTTTTGTGAGATTAAGAGTCACTTATGGTTTGTCTCCCTCCCGATCCCATCTTGTTGCATTTTAGAATATTTTTTTAACTTGATTACTCTATGAAGTAATCAAGTTACCCCACTCTCTTTCTTTTTTTTTTTTTTTTTTTTTTTTTTTAGCTATTACAATCATACCATTTCTCTTACGCAGTGGGCCTATTTTTTGTTTTGAAATATTTCCTCTCACAAACTTATAAAGAAAATCTACAGGTGAAAGATTTTCTTTAATTGTATCAAAATAAAGATTTAAAATGTTTGGTATTTTGGGCATACAGTCAGAGTGTTAATGCAGATTTGGCTCAACAATTGCAACAAGTCACTCAAAACATATTTTATGATTTGCCTCAAAATCTGTCCCTCCCAACTTCAGAAGAGTGTAGAGAAGAGCATTAATAATGATGACTCTTTAGCTCATTTAAGACGGGCATCTATTTTATTTGATCTTCACAACAAGCCTCTGAGGTAGGCACTATTATTAACCCCGTTTACAGATCAGGAAATAGGCACAGGATCAGGAAAGAGACACTAACACATGGTTTAGTGGTAGCTCTTAAGTGCCAGTGGTAGGATTCAAACCCAAGCCCACCGGACACCAAGTCTTGAGTGAGGAACCACCACACAAACTGCTCTCTTGTCTGCTGCTGTTCCCTCTGCATTACTGGGTAAAGCTTGCCTCCCTGCCTTCCTTCAGGTTGTCAGTGGGATATCGTAGCCTCAGACTTGAGATGGTTTTTGGAAGACACTGACTAAGCAATTTCATCTCTTAATGCCAACCCTATTATGTATCTGTGGCAATGCATGGTTTTTTAGTTTACTTGTGCTTTTATGTATTTTTTAAAAAGATTTTATTTATTATTTATTTGACAGAGAACACACGGGGGAGGGGGAGAACGTGGGAGGGGCAGAGGGAAAGGGGCAAGCAGGCTTCCTGCCAAGCAGGAAGCCCAATGCAGGGCTCGATCCTAGGTCCCGGGGATCATGACCTGAGCCAAAGCAGATGCTTAACTGACTGAGCCACCCAGGCGCTCCACTGCGTTTGTTTTTTAATGAAACACTCTGCTTTCCTTCAGTGACATATGAAAACAAAACAAAAACAACAAAAATATGAATGGCCCTTTTCTGGCTCCTCCACCCTACTTTGTAAGAAGTTCGCGGACTCAGTGGTGCCCAGGGGGCCCATTTGACTATTTGGTTTCTTTTCTGTCTTTCACACCCCTGCACATACCTGAAACAGCCAGAAACATGGACACACATGCTTCCCCAAATATTTTACCTTATATTACATTTTCAGATTATGAACTCAACACCTGTTCATAGCCCATCTATTAGAACTGTGCATAGAGAATAAGAAAGGAGGATAAAAATACGGGGTTTTTTCCCAATCATTTAAATGTTCTTTAATCTCTTATTTCCAATAAAAGAGATTAAAAACACACACATATATCTTTACTTCACTGTAAATTACAATAAATGACCTTACCACTTCAGTATTGGCCCAGCTCCTGATTACGGTCAACTTTCATGGAATGTTGAGATTATACTACTGTTTTCCTGTAGGTTACCGGTTTTTAACTGCTAGGAGGAGAAAACCAGTAGAATAAATAGAATACATTCAGCCTATATGAAATTCAGCCTATAACTTTTCGACACCAGAAGAAAAGGTAATTATTTAAATATTTCTTAGCCATTTAGAACTTTTGTTATCTTTATTTAGTATTTAAGATCTGACGATTTTGTTTGAATACTGCTTGGGATCAAGCGTATAAATTAATAGTTTTGATTATTTGAGAAACTGTGAAATATGTGAAGTTTTCCTCCATGAGTCCTTTATCTCCTTTTCTGTGCCATCTTTCTGCGTTCTCCATTCTTCCAGGGCCTAGTGTCCTGCAGCTGCTCCCAAACGGCCTACAGGCTCTGTGGCAGACACACTAGCCTGGCAGTTGTCATTTCTTTTCCTTTCAGCACTGAGCTCCTATTTCCTACAAGTCTTGTGCAGGTTGGTAACCACTAAACTCATTCAAACTAACATATTAATGACTGATAGCAGTCTTGGGAATTTGCGGGAGAGGTTTGAGAAAGCCCTCTCTCCCGGGGCTTTCAAATCCCACCTGGACAGCAGATTAATGAGCTTATCTACAAGTGTGGTATTTTCCCTAAACAAATCAATCACCATGTCCTGGGGTACATTTGGAAACAATGTATTGTTTAAATACAAAATAGTTCTGTGCTCTATTCAGGGGCACATATACTAAATATAAGATAGTTGTTTATTTAGGGAGCTACTGCTTAATTGTGTCTGGGAATGTGAGGATTTATTTTTTTCGACATCTAGAGTTAAAGTAAGAATTAGGAGACTGATTCTGAAATCACAGATCAGAAACTCATCTTTTTCCTGGCTTTGTTGCTACTACATATCCTATATGCATTCCTATACGAATCATTTATAAATAGGAATGAAATATCATATTTTATAGGAATGTCACAGAACTCAATGGTTATTTACTACATTATAAGTATAAAGAAGTAAAGAATAATTATGATATTTAAGATTACATTCTTTGGGGGGCGCCTGGGTGGCTCAGTGGTTAAAGCCTCTGCCTTTGGATCAGGTCATGATCCCAGGGTCCTGGGATCGAGCCTCATATCGGGCTCTCTGCTCAGCAGGGAGCCTGCCTCCTCCTCCTCTCTCTCTCTGCCTGCCTCTCTGCCTACTTGTGATCTGTCTGTCAAATAAATAAAAATCTTAAAAAAAAAAAAAAGATTACATTCTTTGGTTTTCTACAATATTACCATTTATAAAATTATTCAGGTATAAACATAGCATTAGAAATTAATGTGTGAAATGTGTGAAATGTTAATTCACATAAACATTAAATCAAGATGTTTGGAAGCATTAAACTAAATTCGAAATGGATAAAATATAGATTTTAATTTTTGTGTTTGAAATTTGTCCCTAATGAGCAAGTCAGAATAAAATAAGAAAACTATTGACACTTTATGTCAATGCTGATTATAGGTTCTAAATCAGTACTGCTGATTAATATAAACTGAGTTATAATTTTTAATTTATACAGTATATAAACCATATATTATTTCAGTTGTAGAGCTCATAGATTCTATTTTTAAACTATACTACTTAATTTGGATTTCTCCCTGAGGTTTTAGAATTGGGAAAAAGAATTGGCATAGCTTTAAAAGCAAAATTGTTTTTAGTAATTATGCTGAAAGGTCCTTGTATATGTCTACTAGCATCCAAATAGCTCAATTAATTTTCAGTATTTTTGTGGACAATCCGAATCTTCTGTATTTCTTTTAATTAAATAATTATTTTTATTTTCACGTGAATGTGATTAAATATTATACATCATTTAACAAACATTATATTTGCTCATTTATTTTGGTTGTGTGAGTAGTGAATCATAACTTTTTGAATGATCCGTAACGACAGACTTACATGTACAGACAATGATGTTGCTTTTTCATTATCACATCAGATTGCAAAAATTAAATTGGACCTATATTTTTAGAATTGAATGAGAGATAAAACTCAGAGATAATTTGTGAAAACTGTTTATTCTTTCTGATCTGTCTTAAGTAAGTTTTTCCTGTTTCCCTATGACTTCTTCATGTATTTGCTGTATAATAATCATTCAGTTATTTAACATAGATAGGTTAGCTATCTTTCATAGGTTTAGTACACAACTAAATGATACTTGAGTATAATGATCCTATTTTCTAGACCAAAAAACTAGGATATGTGCTCTGACAAGTGTATCTTTGGCGATAGTGTTTTTGAATTACAGAAAGAGGACTATCCTGAATAATCTAAAACACAATGTTGCCCAATACAAGTTACTTGAAACAAAGAAACATCATATAAAATGACAATAAAAAGCGATTTATTGAATGCATACTGTGTGTCAGGCATTTTATCTATAGTAAACCTAATTTTTACAGCAGCTGGCAAAGATAGGTGCTATTATTTTCCTTTTCTATTTACAGAACTCTGCTGAGGTTTAGGGTGGAAATGAGGTGGTTATGTAACTTGTCTAAGATCAAATGGCTGATGTGCGCTAGAGCTGGGTCTCAAACTCAGAGCTGGTCTAACATCAAAGCCTATGATGATCTAGTATCTCTTAGCATAGATAGTCGTGGTTAGGAAAGGATGAGGAAGGGAGTCAGGAGTCAGACAGATCTGGGTTGACTATTGGCTGTACTGTCTCTACCACTTAGTAGTTGTAGGACTTTAAGCAAGTCATCTTAACTTCTCTAAGCCTTGATTTTTCTCATAAGTAAAATGGGTTTAATAATACCTATCTCAAGGGTTTGTGAGGATTGAGTGAGATCATTCATGTATAGTACTTAACACAGTGCCTATACAAGGTAAGCGCTCAATAAATGCCGTCTGTTATTTTTATCATTATTTCACAGTGACAGTTCAAAAGAGAGAGTGACATTGATGCATACTAGTAAAAATGTTATTGTTGTTGAAAATTTTTATGAAATATATCTTCTGATTTTATGTAGTTCTCCACTACCAGATTTAATAATTTCACTAATAAAAATAATTTCTGGGGGGGCGTCTGGGTGGCTCAGTGGGTTAAAACCTCTGCCTTCGGCTCAGGTCATGATCCCAGGGTCCTGGGAACGAGCCCCACGTCGGGCTCTGTGCTCAGCAGGGAGCCTGCTTTCTCCTCTCTCTCTCTCTGCCTGCCTCTCTGCCTACTTGTGATCTCTCTCTGTCAAATAAATAAATAAAATCTTAAAAAAAAAAATTTCTGGGATGCCTAGGTGGCTCAGTTGATTAAGTGTCCGCCTTCATCTCAGTTCATGATCCCAGGGTCCTGGGTTGGAGCCCTGCATTGGGCTCCCTGCTTGGCAGGAACCCTGCTTCTCCCTCTCCTACTCCCCCTGCTTGTGTTCCTGCTCTCACTGTCTCTCTGTCAAATAAATAAATAAATAAAATCTTTTTTTTTATTAAAAAAATAATAATTTCCAAATAGTGATTTCATTTTTTATGATTCTACTTTTTAAAATTCCCTCTTTTAAACCTTTAGTATTTTAGTGCCTATGGTAAATCTGGACAAAGACTTAGTAGAACAGAATTAACATGTGTTTATTGAGCATCTATGTGCCAGGCACTGTTCTAAGAGCAGGAGGTCTAATAGTGAGCAAAAACTGTTTGTGTACTCATGGAAGAAGCAAAGTAATCAAATAATTACACAAATAAATGTAAAGCTGTGCTTGTAGCAAGGGCTATATGAGAGATGTACATAGTACCATGAGAGATTATAGCAAATGGGTATTTAACTGAGTCGAGGAAGTCTCATGAGGCTTCCTAGAGGAGGGCAGGAATGATCTCTGAAGTACAAATACAAGTAACTAGTAACAATGGGAAGAACATTCCTGGCAGAGAAAACAGCTGCAGGAGACAAGAGGTATACCAGGGATTGAAAGAAAGGGAGTTGGCTGGAGACAGCCAGAAGACGGTATTGTAATAAGAAAGAACCTGAGAGTAGATGAGAGATCAGAACGTCCAGGGTTTTGAAGGCAATGCTAAGGAGTTTGGACTTTAAGAACAATGGGAAGACATTGAAGGTTTTCGAGTCGAAAATAGATCTTATTAAACAACAGAAACAACAAACTACAGATTTGTATGCTTGCGGGGATAGCAGGAAAATTAAACTGATTTGGGTGATTTTTTAAAAGGGATTATTTTGAATTTTATGAATTTTATGAATTAGATAATGGGAATTAAGAAAGAATTAAGTGGTTTTACAATGAAATATAGTCATATTTTAGAGATAAAGTAATTTGAGAGTTAATTAGGTTAACAACCACCACAACAATAAAACAAAATAAAGACCCTCCTAAAATGTAGTTGAAGATTAAGCTGGATTAACAAAGAGGAAGGCGTGCCCATGTGGCTCCGTAGGTTAAGCAACTGCCTTCTGCACAGGTCATGATCCTGGAGTCCTGGGTGAGCCCCACGTGTGGATCCCTGCTCAGTGGAAAGCCTTCTTCTCCTTCTGCCTCTAACCCCCTGCTCATGGTCTCTCTCTCTCTCTCTCTCTCTCTCTGTATCTCTCTGTCTCAAATAAATAAGTAAAATCTTTTTTAAAAAATGAAACATTTTAGCTAGAAATAATAGACTAAAATAAGACTAATAAAAATCTAAATTATTTCTAATTTTGTTGCAGCACGATATGGCACATTTGCATGTCCTTACAGAATTTGAAATGGTATTTTAGATGTACTTTTAAATTTGTGTGCGTAGATGGTGGTAGCACTACTGATGGTGACGCATTACTCTTGAACGTCTTTCATCCTAGCATGGTAAAAGCCTTTACAGACATTAAAACTCACAACACCTCTGACAGTTTGGGGTAATTAAATTCTGTGATCTGCCCACTTGGTATATGAATCAGTTCCTAGTTACTATGCTCCTGCATATTTAAAATGAAATTTAAAATTTTAAATAACAAAAATGGCACAAGCCATGGAGAAATACACATGAATTTAAAATAACCATGAAGACTCCTAAATTTAAAAACAGAGCTCCTTTAGAAATATGTGAAATTTTGTGCTTGGAATAGTTCAAGGTGGACCTAAAATGTTAAAATTCATTCTTCAAAAAATATTTTTGGAGGTCCGCTGTGCATTAAACGTGTACTAGAAGTGGTTTATCCAACGGTAGGTAAAGATATGTCAACACTGACACCTGGCCTTGAAGAGCTAACTATCCAATGAGAAACCATCAAGGAGACAAAGAATTACGATACAATGTGACAAGTGCTGTAACAGAGGTTTTTACCAAAGTGCTATTCTGCTAAAGCATGAGGACAATGGCATGTAAAAAGGTGAAAGATCTTACATTAATAACCATCACTCCAAAAACCGTGTTAATAATACCAATTTTTCTAAAGACAAAGATACATTTCTGTGCTATGGAATAATGAATGGCCTCACAAAATCTGTAAGCTGGTTCCAGGCACGCCTGGGTGGCTCACTCGGGTAAGCCTGGAACCCTTGATTTCAGCTCAGGTCATGATCTTGGGATCTTGAGATCAAGGCTAGGCTCTGCACTGAGCAAGGAGTCTGCTTGGGATTATCTCTCTCTTCCTCTGCCTTCTCTCCCACCCCCTTCTCTCTGTCTTTCTCCCTCTCTCTCTATTATAAAAAGGCCAAAAAAGCTGGTTCCGTGGCAAGCATCTAATTGAAACCTCTTATTATATTGATATGTCAACCCCACGACTAAGAAAACCGGGTCCCCTTCACCCGCCATCAGAAGTTTAGTGAATGATGGTAGAAACTAAACCTCCTGGCTGCTATTGGGGTTCTATCTTATTTCTTCTTTTCCATCCCACTTTTTTTTTTAAGATTTTATTTATTTATTGGACAGACAGAGATCACAAGTAGGCAGAGAGGCAGGCAGAGAGAGAGGAGGAAGCAGGCTCCCTGCTGAGCAGAGAGCCTGATGCAGGGCTTGATCCCAGGACCCTGGGATCATGACCTGAGCCGAAGGCAGAGGCTTTAACCCACTGAGCCACCCAGGCGCCCCTCCATCTCACTTTTAACATGATTTTATTTCAACCTTACTCAAGATCCAAAAAAGGAAAACCATTTTCCATCTCTTTAACTTTATACAATGGAGTTGAAAAAAATATAGTCCTGAACCTCCTGGGTGGCTCAGTCAGTTAAGCATCTGCCTTCCCCTCAGGTCACAATCCCAGGGTCCTGCTCTCTGCTCACCAGGGCTCTCTGCTTAGTGGAGAGTCTACTTCTCCCTCTCCCCCTCCCCCCTGCTCATGCTTGCACTATCTCTCTCTTCCTCTGAAATAAATAAATAAAATCTAAAAACAAACAAATACAATCCAAATTCTTCCTAATGTCCATTCATATTCATATTCATTCATTCATTTAGGATATATTAAATAAGGGGAAATGTGTGACATGTATTGTTTTAGGGGAGGAAGGGGATGTCCCTGCCCTCCTCCATCCCAGGATTATTAACATATAAACAAATGGATACAGTGTGTTGTAAGAGCTATGTAGAATAAGGGAACCAAGAAAGAAGTGTTCAGCGTTTGGTGTTTGGGTACGGGGCGGTGAGGGGGTGGGTAACAGGAAGTGCTTCCTTGAGAAGATATGTGCTTAATCTAATATGTTTTAAGATTACGAGTCTTGATCTTGCAAAAACAATGCCTTGGTCTACATAATTCTATCTGACTTGTACAAAATAGAAGTTTTTATTCTGGCCAATTAGAGTTACATAAGAATTTTTGGACCCCTTAAGTTTTTCCCGGGTCCTGCTTATTTTGGAAATTTTAGCACTACTTGTTGCAATTTGTTTTCTCTGACTGTTGAGACACACTAATGAGCTTTTGTTCTTGAACAGACTGGTTGCAACAGCCTTGGAATGTGTTTGCAAAATTATAAGATAAACAAAAACACAAAACGCTACAGTTCAGAATTTGCTTTTTATTAGATCTGCTACTTTGCTTTAAAATGTACACAGACAATACAAGAAACAGATAAGTGCAAGTTGCAGAAAACTTTGTGCTGACTGTCTCTTGGGAATCTTAACATTCCCAAGGTCCAATCATGCAACTGGGTAGACTCCAGAAGGTATAGGGGTCGACCTAGTTGTGTATCCCCATTATTATGAAGAACAAAATTACAGCATAATTATATTTTAGGCTATCTTTTTTTTTTTCTTAAGATTTTATTTATTTATTTATTTGACAGAGAGGGAACACAAGCAGGGGGAGTGGGAGAAGGAGAAGCAGGCTTCCCGCCGAGCAGGGAGCCCAATGCGGGGCTTGATGCCAGGACTCTGGGATCATGACCTGAGCCGAAGGCATTAGCCTAATGACTGAGCCACCCAGGTGCCTGATTTTAGGCTATCTTTGAGAACATGCATAGTAAGTTCCGTGTTACTAACAGACAATTTGTAAGCCTGAAGCCATTCAAAACACAGAGAAGCAATCTTCAGACTAAAATAAAACTCACTACTTTGTTAGAACAGAGAGACTATACTTTTTGCTGGGAAGCTAAGTCCTCAGAGGGACAGAGACTAAATACTCCATAGATAGCAAGCCCCAAAGAGCCTTCCTTTCAAAGTGAGTGGGATGGAGCCACCATATGACCCAGGGACCTTTCTAGAAAAGCTGAGTGCCGCCCCAGTGTTGCTGTTGCTGTAGCATACAAGCATCAACGGGGTTTATTTCAATGAGTTTGTTCAGAAATCCTACATTGAGCTCTGGGGAAGAACAAAACATAGGAATTGAGGTGAAATGTGTGGGTGGGGCTCTAACGTTGAGGGGAGGCCTCCAGGACCATTTTATAGAGACAGATGGGCCCCAGATCACATTATACTGGGTGCCCACCCAGCATTTTTTTAAATGCAACTCAAGTTAAAATGAACGTCAACACGTAAAAGTAGAAAAGTGGTCCTCAGGTTACTCGGATTAGGCATGATCAGTCCCACTCTTGGTGGGAGGGTGATGACATTGACCACGTTGATTTTGCTGCTGTTTAGAAAGACTCTTGTTATAAATACAAATATTGCTTAAGGAGAAGAGAGAACAATACTAAATGCTTGTTATGGGCAGACACTGTGCTTAGTACTTTCTCTGAAAGGTAACAATTAACTCTCTCAGCATAAACAAGCAATTAGAAGACTGAGAAATTACCAATCCATTGGGTCATCTGACCTTTGCTAGCCAATGGACTTAATGGTCAAATTAATTTACTAGAGCAATAATTTTTCAAAATACATTTTTTTCCTTTTGTTTTTGCCATAAAAGTGCCAATATCAAAAACAGAGAGAACTGGAAAGAGAAAGAAAGTGATATTGAGTTGTGTTCTGCCACCTAAAAGAGAAGTGTGGAGGCAGGTGCGATCAAGTAAACTTTAGGGACTGGGATGGTGTTGCTTGGGGGACATCCCTACTTGCCTTTTGTATTCTTCATATGTAATAGTATTGTCAAAGACAAACTATTTCATTGTGTATTGTAAACATTTTTTCACAGACCCACCATAAAGTTTTTGTGATGTATTGTCTTCTGAGTTATTACAAACTCAGTAATAAAAATTACTGAGTTGCAGTACTTAAAAACCAAAATCCCCAGCTAACCTTACTTTTTATTCTCTTTTTTTAAAGATCTTATTTATTTGAGAGAGAAAGCAAGCCTTTGCGCATGCATGGTGGGAGGGGCAGAGGGAGAATTTGGCTACCCTCTGGGGGCAGAGCCAGAGGCAGAACTCTATCCCAGGACCTTAAGGTCATGACCTGAGCCAAGGTCAGACACTCGACCCACTAAGCCATCCAGGCACCTCCCTTTAGTATTTATTCTTATTATAAAAACAATCTATGCTGATTGCAGAGAAGTCAAAACAGCAACGAAAATATTTAAAATAAAAATTAAAAACACCAATTAACCCATCGATCCAGAAATAAACGCTGGCCAGTGTTAGAATTTTGATACATGTTTTTAAGACCTATCATACACACTATTTTGTAACTTCTTTTTTTCATTTGAACCACACATTAAAAATATCTAAATATCTTTCCATGGGAAGAAAACACACTCTACAATGCCATGTCTAATCGTAGGCAGCACAGTAGTTAATTGTTTGGATATACCATAACTTATTTAATCCCTTTCTGCTAACTATTGGAATTTTCTTCTTTTTCTTTTTTTTTTCTTTTTTTTTTACTAATAGAAATAGAACTTTGACAGACAGCCTTACATATAAATCTTTGCCTACAATACCCAAAATTTCCGGGGAATATAATTCTAGTGGAAAAAAATGAGTGAAATTTATTCCTTGAAGATTAATAAATGAAAACTCATGTCCACATCTCTAATGTCTAATGAGACAACATCTTTCTCTAAACAACCGGTCATTTGTATTTCTTCTTTTATTTTATTTATTTAGTTAGTTATTTAGTTTTGTATTTCTTCTTTTATAAGGAGCTTCATGTCTTTTGCCCATTTTTCTATTGGGTGTTTTTTCCTTTTCTTTGTAAGGAAATGACATTAGTATAATCCATAGAGTTTATTCAGATATTATATGCACTCGTGTATGTGTGTGCATATGTATAAAGTTCTATGCAATTTTATCATATGTAGGTTAATATAATCACAACCACAATCAAAATACAGAACTGTCCCATCACCACAAAGCTCACACCTCTGTCACCCCCATTTCTAACTCTTGGCGACCACTAAAACAGTCGCCATCTCTATAATTTTGTTATTTCAAGATGGTTACATAAATGGAATCACACAGTATATAAACTTATGAGATTTTTTTTTTTTTTTTTGCTCCATATAACTCCCTTTAGATCCATCCAAGTTGTTATACCAATGGTTTGTTCCTTTTTGTTGTTGAGTAATATTTAATGGTGTGGATATGCCATAGTTTGTTTAGCCATTCACCCATTGAAGGACATCTGGGTTGTTTCTAGTTTGGGCCTGTTACAAAGAAAGCTGTTACAGGTTTTTGTGTAAACTTAACTTTTCATGTCTCTGGGATAAATGCCCAGGAGTGCAATTGCTGGAATGCATTTTTAGTTTTATAAGAAATTGCCAAACTATTTTCCAGAATGACTGTACTATTTTACATTCCCACCAGAGATGTATGAATGTTTCCATTTTCCACTTCTTTGCCCGCATTTGGTCTTATCATTTTTCATTATTTTAGCCACTCTTATAGGTGGGTAACAATATCTCATCATGGTTTTAATTCTAATTTCCCTGATGGCTAATGATATTGAACATCTTTTCATGTGTTAATCTGTCTATCTTCTTTAGTGAAATGTCTGTTCTGTTTTTTGCCCGTTTTTCTAATTGGATAACTTTTTTAACCGTTGAATTTTAAGAGTTCTTATGTTATATATATATGTAACACACACACATACATAAAATTAAAAAGCTTCTGCAAAGCAAAGAAAATCATCAACAAAATGAAAAAGCAACCTTCTGAATGGGAGAAAATATTTGCCAATCATATATCTCACAAGGGGTTACTGTCCAAAATATTTAAAGAACTCATACAACTCAATAACAAAAACCAATCTGATTGAAAAATGGCAGAGTATTTGAAAATGTTCTTTTTTCTAAAGGTTTTATAGTTTTTATGTTTTAAATTTAAGTCCATGACCCATTTTGAGTTCTTTTTTTTTTTTTTAAGATTTTATTCATTTATCTGACAGAGAGAGAAACACAGTGAGAGAGGGAACACAAGCAGGGGTAGTGGAAGAGGGAGAAGCAGGCTTCCCGCAGAGCAGGGAGCCGGATGGATGCGGGGCTCTATCCCAGGACCTTGGGATCATGACCTGAGCCAAAGGCTGATGCTTAACAACTGAGCCACCCAGGCGCCCCCCATTTCCAGTTAATTTTTGTATGAAGTGTAAGTTTTAGGTGGAAGGAAGTTTTCCCTTTATAGCCTATAGCTGTCCACAATCATTCCAGCACCATCTATTTAAAAAGCTCTCCTTTCTTTCACTGACTTGTTTTTGCACCGTTGTAAATATCCATCAGGCACATTGTTTGGATTATTTGTAGCTCTACTTCACCAATCTGTGTGTCTACCTGCCCTGTTTATTCTTTTTTATTTTTAGAGATTTATGATACACTTTGTATCATAGTAAGGAAGTATCATTGTAAGGAAGGTCATCTTCATGCCTCTTCTTTTTCAAATACGTCCTTGCTCTGGTGGATCAGGATAGCCTAGTGGTAAAGAGCTTAGGCTCCAAAAACAGTGGCTTCACCACTCAAGTAGCTATGGGATCTTGGGCAAGCAAGAAATGGCAATGGAGCCAGGGGAACTAAAAGCTTAACGTCTGCAGAGTGCCATACTGTTTGACACAGGGTCAATGTATTATTAGTCTGGTTGTCCAATGTTGTAATAAAAAACCCAAAGACTTCTTACATGAAAGAAAAAAACTTACTTCCTGCTCATGCAACAAACCAGTGTGGGTGTTCCTGATAAGGTGACTTCCTTGAGCAATTCTCTTCTAAACTGTAACTCGAGGCCGTAGGCTCCTTAGTTCTCACTTCCTTCTTGAGGCTCCACCATCTCTAGGTCTTTGGTGTATTTTCATCTCGTTGGTGGGAAAAGAGAAGAGCAGAGAAGTGGTTGAGAGGTTTGGGTTTTTTTTCCCTACTCCAGAAGTGGCACTTTATCCCACACAACACTGGCCAAAATTCAGTCACATAGATCCAACTTACTACTAGGAAGGCTGGGAGATGTGTTCTGTGCACCCAGGAGAAGACGTAAACACATGCAAACACACAGAGCAGCTGTCTCTGCCTCTGGAAATGATTAAGAGCGTTAGGGCCTAGAATGGGGAGAAGTCTTTATAAAGAACAGGAAATTGAGAAGAGAATGGAATGATGAGAGAGTGGCAGACAAGTAGAGGTGAGGGAAATATTTCAAGCAGAAGCACCAAGGTAAAGGCCTCAGTCTGGGCTCTTTTGAATGGGATCTCTCTTCCATTTTCTAAACAGCTCTTGGTACTGTAGAGGAAAGTTATCTGGTAACCAAACATCTTTCTAAACCTCTCTTATTAGTGGTAATAGTTTTTGTAGTTGACCCTTGGTTTTCCAGACAATTAGACCATCCATACATAATGATAAAGTTCTCTTATTTCAAAATAGCTTTATCTGGAGTGCCTGGGTGGCTCAGTGGGTTAAGCTTCTGCCTTCGGCTCAGGTCAAGGTCTTTGGGTCCTGGGATTGAGCCCCAAATCAGGCTCAGTGGGGAGCCTGCTTCACCTTCTCTCTCTGCCTGCCTCTCTGCCTACTTGTGATCTCTCTCTCTGTCAAATAAATAAATAAATAAAATCTTAAAAAAAATAAAATAGCTTTATCTTGTTCCTTTGTCATGTCTCACTTACTAGCTAGCTTCCTGAACAGATATAAGTAAGAGCAACAACAGCGGGGATTTTTTGTTGTTCCTGATTTTGATGAAAACGTAACTAAAGTTTTAACGTTAGGTTTGAAATTTGCTGCTTATGTTTTATTTTGGTTTTGCTCATACTTTACAAACCGAGAACAGACGTTGACTTTTATCAAGTCCTCTTTTGTTCTCTCTCAAAGTGCTCTTGGATTTTTACTCTTTCGATGCATTTTTTGGTGAAATTTATTTATTGATCTTTTAATGTTGAACCATCTATACATTCTCAAAATAAGCCCTTCCTAGTTAGGGTGTGTTATTCTAATAATACATACTACTGGATTCGACTGCTGATATTTTATTTGAGTTGGTTTGGTTTTTTTTTTGCATCAGTTTTCATAAATTATATTAGTCTGTGGTTTTCTTTTTTTGTGTACTATGTGTCTCAGATTTTGTTCTCAGGGTTATGCTAACTTTGGAAAATGAATAATAAAGCTTTCTGTAGTATTCTATTTTCTAGAGTGGATTAGATACTATGGGTTATGTATTAAAGTTATGAGCCTAGAATCTATCTCCATTCTTTATAGATGAGGAAACTTTTTGTTTCTCAAGGCTTTATAGGCCAAATGGAAATTTAAAGCACCAGTCATAAAAGACGTTTGCTTTCTGTGTTAGCCTATTGTCTCTCTAGCATGATTCATTATTCCTAACTATTGTAGAGATGTCTTGCAAATAAGGGATTCTTCTCCTTTGATAGAAAAGAATTTATAAAAAGCCTCAATAATCTGACATGGAGGGGAAATGAAACTCCTCTATGTTTGTGAATTTCCCATATATGATCAACCAGTGGTTAGCTGCCCCTCCCATTTCAGCCCCCACTGCAGCTTCACTTTTAGACTAGCGGGGGGCTTCCAGTGTTAGGCTGACAATCTCCCAAAAATATTCTTTCTTGTTATGAGACTCTCTGCTGCTACCGAAACCCACTAGACACCCTAGAAACTGACTGAAGTCCATTCTTTGAACAAATGCTTTCTGGATCCTGAGGCCTAGAAAGAAAATGTGATAGAGCAGGGTCCCTCTGGTTCAGCCTTCCTGCTCCTTTAGACTCCACAAGACTTGAATGTTATAGTTTGAAACATAAATTTCTCCAAAGCCTATTGAGAAAATAATATTCTCCCTCTATTTGCTGGCCTCAAGCTCAGTCCATGGAAACAATAACTCTCCATTTCTGGACAGCAGCTTTTGGTCTTGTCTTGCCTTGCTCAGAGAGCCCAAGAGCAAAATTAAAGAGCTTTATTTTTTTTTTTAAGCTTTATTTATTTATTTGACAGACACAAGTAGGCAGAGAGAAGAGAGGGGAGGCAGGCTCCCTGCTGAGCAGAGAGCCTGATGCAGTTCTCCATCCCAGGACCCCGAGACCATGACCTGAGCCAAATACAGAGGCTTAACCCACTGAGCCACCCAGGCATCCCATAATTAAAGGCCTTTAGTAGCTGCTCTTTGTCCCTGTTCCACTTAACAAAACTCGTTCTGTTTATTTTAACCACTTAATATCAAAATCCTTTAAAATGTAAAGAGGATATCCCCAAAGAAAAAAATCCAAGTGGCCAATAAACATATAAAAGTATAATTAACATCATTAGCAATGAGGAAAATGCAAACTTAAGCCACAATGAGATATTACTACAAAGCCACCAGAATGGCTAAGAAGAAAGGCAACACAAATTATTAGTGAGGATAAACAGTTACTGGAAACTTATATAATGTTGTTGATGAGAGTACCAACTAGTATGACCATTTTAGAAGACAGTTTCACTATTTACTAAAGCTGAGAATATGTATATCCTGTGACCCAACAATTCTATTGCTATGTGTACATTCACATGTCCAAGACTCATGTACAAGAATATTCATAGGCAAAAACTGCGAACAACCCAATGTTAATTAACAAAAAAATGGGTAAATTATGGTGATGTATAGAATAGCACATTGCAACAAAAATGAATAAACTACAGCTATGTGTGACAACCTAGATGAATCTCTTAAATTTGGAGGTATACACTATGCTCTCTTTCTTTACCTAGGGGGTGTTTTCTGTGATAATTCCTTAGGTTGTGTATTCTTTTGTGTACTGTTCTGTATATTTTGCAATGGAAAGGGTAAAAATGTGTGTGTGTGTATACATACATATATATACACATATACACATATAAAAATACAGTGTATGTATTCTCAGACTCCTTAATGGTATACAGAACATAATTTTATCCTTTTCTTAATAATTTAGAGGTACGGGACACCTGGGTGGCTCAGTCATTAAGCATTTGCCTTCGGCTCAGATCGTGATTCCTGGGTCCTGAGATGGAGCCCTGAGTCAGGCTCCCTGCTCGGGGGAAAGCCTGCTTCTCCCTCTTCCACTCCCCCTGTTTGTGTTCCCTCTCTGGCTGTCTCTCTCTCTGTATCAAATAAATAAAAACAAAATCTTTAAAATTGTAATAATAATAATAATAATTCAGAAGTACTATAATAAACACTTATTGTGGGGCTATAATACAATTAATATATGTGGGACTTTATGTGCTAACATTAAATGACTTCAAATCCAGGCTTTTAAAATTCTTCTATCTGCTTCTGAATGTGTCTTGAGTATGAAGTAGTTCTGAGTCATCTTCTGAGTGGTAGAGATTGTGTCTGACTTTTATGTCAGTTGGAGTTACCTCTGCTTTCCACTGAAATACATGATACAATGAATATAAATATGTATCATCTTGTTTGTATTAGAAAGATCATAAGGGCAGCTGGGTGGCTCAGTGGGTTGAGCAGTTGAGCGTCTGACTCTTGGTTTTGGCTCAGGTCATGATCTCAGGGTTGTGAGCCCCATGTCTGGCTCTGGACTGTGGAACCTACTTAAGATGCTCTCTCTCCCTCTGCCCCTCTCCCCCAACTCATGTGTGTGCTCTCTCTTTCTCCCTAAAAAAATAAAAATTTTTTTTAGAAGTTTGAAAAGAAAGATCTTAAAAACATGAAAACAAGGACACAGTGTGGCTCAGTCTGTTAAACATCTGCCTTCGGCTCAGGTCATGATCCAGAGTCTGGGGGTCAAGTCCTGCATTGGGCTCCCTGCTCAGGAGGGAGTCTGCTTCTCCCTCTCCCTCTGCCCCTCACCTCACCCATGTTTGCTCTCGCTCTCTCTCTTTCTTTCTCTGTCAAATAAGTAAATAAAATCTTTTAAAAAAATGAAAAGAAAAAATTCCTCTAGAGGATTTCAAGAAAAAATTAACCAATTTTCTAACTTACTCAATGTATCACTGTAATGACATTATTCACTAGAGAAGGTGTTATTTCTTCTTAAAGATAATTTTATGGGGGCGCCTGGGTGGCTCAGTGGGTTAAAGCCTCTGCCTTCGGCTCAGGTCATGATCCCAGAGTCCTGGGATCGAGCCCCGCATCGGGCTCTCTGCTCAGCAGGGAGCCTGCTTCCTCCTCTCTCTCTGCCTGCCTCTCTGCCTACTTGTGATCTCTATCAAATAAATAAATAAAATCTTTAAAAAAAAAAAGATAATTTTATGGATGTAGAAATACCATTCATTCAAAGCCAGCATAAGTTGACTTCTCAGCAATCAAGGAAGGAGTTTTTAGGAGTGGCCAGCCTCATTAAATGTCATAGACTAATCGAGAGGCGTGAGGACTGCAAACAACTTGTGGAAGGAAAACCAGGTAGCAGAGGGTTAGAGAGAATGAGTGCTGTGGAATGTGGGGGATGGTATGGAGCAAGAAAAAAGAAGGGAAGTAAGGACAAGTAGAGGCATTTTTCAAGATGAGACCTGTATATAGTTTATGGAGTTGAATGGATCCTGTGGAAGAGGCAGTAACTGATTGAGCCAGGCTTCAAAGGAGAAGGGTTAATCTCGGAAAAGTACGTGTGTGTGTTTGTGTGTGTGTGTGTGTGTGTGTGTGTGTGTGTGTGTGTAGGTGGGTGGCAGGAGAGAAGATGGAGGAGTTGTCAGCTAATGAGTATAAACACCAAGAGTGCAGGGATCTTCTGTTTCCTTCCCTAAAGTAGCCTATGTTTCTAGAACAGTGGCCGACATATAGAAAGGGCTTAGAAATATTTCTTGGATGAATAGAGTTTGACATCTAATCAATCTCAATTCGAATTCCGGCTCTTCCACTGGCATACTGTGGGAACGTGAACAATTTCTTTACTCTGCTAAACCTCACCCTGATTATCTATAAACAGAGAATAACAACATAGAATGTATTTCTAGACATGTTTGTAACACAGACCTTTAAGCTGAGCCATTATGAATTTCTTATATTTAAATATTAAGCTCAGTGATGGCAAAGTGCTTTATACCAAGTAGTTGCTCTCTAGGTGATTTTTTTTTTTTTTTAAGATTTTTTTTTTTTTTTTTTTTTTGACAGACAGATCACAAGTAGGCAGAGAGGCAGGCAGAGAGGGACAGGAGGAGGAGGCAGGCTCCCTGCTGAGCAGAGAGCCTGATGCGATGCGGGGCTCGATCCCAGGACCCTGAGATCATGACCTGAGCCGAAGGCAGAGGCTTTAACCACGGAGCCACCCAGGCGCCCCTCTAAGTGATTTTTTTTTAAAAGATTATTTATTTATTTTCGAGAGAGAGTGTGGGAGGCGAGGGCAACAGAGGGAGAGAGAGCCTCAAGCAGATGCCAAGCTGAGAACAGAGCCAGACATGGGGCCTGATCTCACGACCCTAAGATCACCACTGCAGCCAAAAATGAAGAGTGAGGCATTCAACTGACTGTGACCCCCCAAGCGCTCCTCTCTAAATGATTTTTAATTGAATTTTCACACTTAACTGTGAGGAATAAACTTTGCTTTACTTGCAAATTTCAATTTTAGATTTTTCTAGTTGTGGGGTTTTAGTTTTGTTAGGATGACATAAAAACGTATTTTGTTTTTGTGAAATTATAAAAATAACTTTTTCTAAAAGTTGATTATAAAAATTAATATAACTTTTAAAATATTTTGTTCTTTAGCTCTTAGCTCCAACTACATAGCATCACGTTCTGACATTTTCTCTAACCTCATCAATTAAGAAGGCAGCTATAGTGGTGGATCAGGGCTAAAAAATAGCTTTTTAGGATAGAAAGAGAAATGTAGGTGTATGTATAGAGTATAGAGGGGAAACATTGTCAACTTTCCTGCTAGAAAGCTCTAAAACCTAAAGAACTTTACTGAATATTGATTCTATCTAAATTAATAATGGGGAAAAGTAGTGTTCTCATGGTGCCTTCTTTTTTTTTTTTTTTTAAGATTTTATTTATTTATTTGATTGAGAGATAGAGAGGACAAGTAGGCAGAGTAACAGGCAGAAGGAGAGGGAGACGCAGACTCCCTGCAAAGCAGGGAGCCCAATGCAGGTAAATTATAAAATTATAATTATAATTATAAACTGGTTTCTAGATGTCAAGGATGTAGTGTGTAGATGCTAAAAAGTTATTGAGAAACAGTTTGCTGGTAGCTTAGAGTGAAATTTCAGTTATGCTAAGGAAATAAGAGATGGGTGTTTTGACCTAAAACCCTGGGATCATGGCCCTAGCCGAAGGCAGCTGCTTAACTGACTGAGCCACCCAGGTGCCCCTCCCATGGTGCCTTCTAAGTTTAAAACTTGACTGCCTGTTTCTCATGCGAACATCTACATTCATTGCCATAGGGACTGCCCCAGACCCTTACTTAGGGCCTCAAATGAGTGTAATTGCTCTTGTTATAGGTACCAGAAAAATCCTGACTTATGAATAAGAGATAACCATTACATGAAACTCTATGTGCCTTTATAATTTTAACTCCTTGCAAACAGCTAATGGCAAAGTAGTATTATAGTATTTATTGTTTCTGGGAAGTGGGCATCCCAAATCTCACAACTATTTCCTGATTAGTCATAGCTGAAAACATTTTTGATTAATTTACTACATGCCTTTTGCCCTACAGAAACTCACATTTTCGAGACTGACATAAACATATAGGATGTACACAAATAGCTCTAGCAAGAATTCAAGCCACTATCAAGACTATATATATATAGTTGTAAAGTTTATATTACTTTATATATATATGCTATATATATATTGTAAAGTTTGTATTATATATACACACACATACACACACACACACACACACACACACACACACACACACACACATAGTTGTAAAGTTTATATTACTTAGTAGCACCAAAAAAAAAAAAAAGAGTAATAAGGTCATAGGAAGCTCTGAGGAAATCAAAGCTAAAGAAAAAAATTTTTTTAAATTTTTATTTTTTTTTAAAGATTTCTTTTCAGTGTTCCAGAATTGATTGTTTATGCACCACACCCAGTGCTCCACCACCAGGCTCACCCAACCTCCCACCCCCCGCCCCTCCAAAACCGTCAGATTGTTTTTCAGAGTCCATAGTCTCTCATGGTTCGTCTCCCCCTCCAATTTCCCCCAACTACCTTCTCTTCTCCATCTCCCCATGTCCTCCGTGTTATTAAAGAAAAACATTTTTAAAGATAGGGTGGGCTTGAATATGTTAGCAACCCAAAAGAAAGGAGCAAATGAGGTAGGGAGATCTTAAGAATGAAGTCAGGGAATAAGGTCCTGGAGGTTGAAAGAAATGTGATCAAAAGCACAGATATAGCCTTGGAAAGGAGGAGACAATGGGGAAAGAAAGAAGGGTGGGAGTGAAAACATAAGAAAGTGGGGGTTGAGAACAGAAGTCATATTGAATGGCCCAGATTTGAATTAGGAGGCAAAGTGAGTGCCAAGAGCAAGGTAAGGCTAAAAAGGAAAGATCAGGTTGGAAGCTTGAGAAAAATAAAAAATGATTTAGAAAACCTGTTGTAGGGTGTTCAATAGAATGTTAACATGAGAGGACTTACAAGGAATCTAGTGTGTCTGTGAAGGCCCCTAAGATCAAACACCACATTTTTGTAATACCTTGCAATGATCAATCAAGAGAAGCAACAGAAAAAGCAAATGCCAGGGGCTACTCATGGTGGGACAGTGAGATATTTTGGAGTGCTGGTGAGTTTCTTGGGTGTCCTGGTATCTTGGGTAGGTACTTGAATAGAGGAAATAACATAAAGAGATTTATTTATTTAGCAAATATTATTTACATATTAACATTTCTATGCAAATATTATATAGTCATATAGTAGCCCCCCCTCATGCACAGGGGATATGTTCCAAGACCCCCAATGGATGCCTGAGACTATGGATAGTACTGGACTCTACATATACTATGTTTTTCACTAGACACATATACCTGTGATAAAGTTTAATTCATAAATTAGGCACAGTAAGAGATTAACAGTAAGAAGTCATAATAAAATAGAACAATTATAATAACAATGTATTATAATAAAACTATATGTATATCGTCTCTCTCCCTCAGAATATCTTATTATACTGTACTCATCCATCTTGTGATGTTGTGAAATAATAAAATGTCTGCTTGATGAGATGAGGTCAGGTGAAAAGATAGGTTGGCATTAGGTGACCGTAGAGCTTCTAATGAGTCATCAGGAGGAGGGATCATCTGCTGGGGGCCCTGGTTGACTGTGGGTAACTGTAACTGTAGAGAGCAAAACTGTGAATAAAGGGGAGGGAGAACTACTGTATCCATCAACTTTAGTAGCTTTTGTTACCCTATTTCTAGAAACTGTTCCTTGATTCTTTTGATTACAGAGCCCAGTCTTCCCCTGATGGGGCATCTCTGCTTTCACGTTCCATATCTAAGATTAACTGCTTCCGCTTCCTCTCAAACCTATTTCTATACCCAGTTACTCCATTTCTGTTAATGATGCTGTTACCTTTCTAGTCTCCCAGACCCGAAATTTCTGAGTCATCTCTGACTTTTCCTCTCCTTCCTTAATGTGTCATCAAGTACCAGCCTTAAATACATCCACTGAAATATTTCTCCTGGCTTGTCTTCCTTTCCATTACCAGGGCAATAATTCAGGCTGTTGTCATTCCATACTGGGTACTTCTGTGCCTTCTCAACTGGTTTACTGCCTCCAGGCCTACTCAATCCAGTCAGTCCTACATACCCCATCCAGATTAATCTTTGTAAGAGGTCAATTTGATGAGTCATTCCTCATCTCAAAACCCCACAAGGAGCTATGGTAGAGTCCATGAGGAGACAAGAAGACCCTGGAGGACATTATATTCTAAGGAGGATGGGGCAGTTTATGTGGTCAGGAGGAGATGAGGACTTAAAGGAGGCTTCCCTGAGGAGTGATGAGAGAGGAGAGTGGATGCAAGAAAGAAGAGATACATCCGGGTTTAGGAAGTAAGTTGAGGAGGAAGAGGAGATGCCAAGGAGACTCAGGAAAGTTAGAAGGGTTGGAGGAGAACCAGAGAGTGTGTATCACAAAGACCAAGGTAGGAGAGGATGTCAGGAACAGAGTGAATAACGTAGATCTTTCCCTGGTGAGAGTCCATTGGATTTGGCAATTAGGGTGTCAGAATCAAGAGCAGCTTTAGGGGCATTTAGGGAGACTATGGAGGGTTGAGAAAGAAGTAGAAACGAGGAGCATAGGTTTCCTTTTTAAATGTTGTTGGTTAAGAAGAGATAAGAAACCATGCTGAATGAAGATAAAGAGAGGTGAACTTAAAAATATCCTCCCCAGGGAAGAGATTTGCACTAGATTATAGCCTAAAGGTACCAATCTGTGTAGTGGAGAGCTTGGTATTAGATAAAGGGAAGACAACTGACTGAGCAAGACCCCCAAGGAGATCTGGGGAGATCCAATCTAACGAAGAGAAAAAAGTCTTTGTCCGTTTATAATCATCCTCTTGCTATATACTTGGTAACTCTTGACTCTGTGTATGTTATGGTTGTGTATGGTTAAGGTAATGAGGCATTATGAAATAACTACATGAATTTTTGCAACTTAAAGGGGTAGAACTAGATGAATCATTTCAGAAAACTTAAGGAGTTGCTAATAACCTCAGCTTGAAAGAGCTCAATCATTCATTAAAGTTCAAAGGTGTCAGTCACTATTGCCTTGAAAATCAGCTGAGAATTAAGAATGTTTTCAGGCTGAGAAGTGGATGTATCCATTCCCTATTGCTGTCCTAACAAATTACCAGAAACTTAGTGATAGGTCAGAAGACCAACACAGGTCTCGTGGGGCAAAACATAGATGTTGGTGGGCTAGGTTCCCTTCTGGAAGCCCTCTGTTCCCTTCAGAGAATCTGTTCCCTTCCCTCTTCCAGCTTCTAGAGACCACAGAGTTCCTTGGTTTGTGGCCCCCTTTTTTCTATTCCAAACCGGAAACATCTCTCTATCCTTTCTTCACTTATATCATCTGTCTCTGACTACATTCACGAAAACATCTTCACTTTTAAGGACTCAAGTGATCTGATTGGGCCCACATATATAATCCAGGCATACCTCCCATCTCAAGGTCCTTAACCTTAATTACATCTGCGAATTTCTTTTGCCTTGTAAGATACAACATTCACAGTTTCTGAGGAATAGGTTGCGGGCTTCGTTGGGAGCTATTATTCCGCCTACAACACTAGAACTGAGAGTGAGGTCTTTATTTTAAGAGGGAAATTTGAAATGGGAAAAAGAAAGATGTTTAGTAGTTGTATTTTATTCTTAAAATAGGCAAAATGCTTGCTCTGGAAGATAAACTGGTTTCTAGATGTCAGGTATGTAGTGTCTAGATGCTAAAAAGTTACTGAGAAACAGTTTTGTTGGTAGCTTAGAGTGAAATTTCAGTTATGCTGAGGAAATAAGAGTTGGGCGTTTTGACCTAAACATTTAGACTAGAGAAATAAGGTAGTAACCTATCTCCTGGGTCTGAGGTACGATGTTGGTGACAGAAATAAAAGAGAGAAAACCCTAAATATGTTCACTTGGAGGCACTGTAGGAATAGAATAGGCTTCAGCAGGAATTCTTAGATTTGAATTTAGTGATCTTTTCAGAACTGGATTCTAAATTTTAAGTCTTAATCCTCTTTCTTCATCTATAATTGCCAGGTAGTCTATGGATACAGGAAATATGGGGCTAGTTCTTGGTGTCAAACTTGCAGTGTTTACAATGTTAATACCATGCTTCAATCACATAAGATAATTGGTTAAAAAAAAAGATAATGATCCTTAAAAAATGGATATAGTCCTAATTATAAAAATTAAAAATTGACTATTATAAGTATTATTTAAATATTATAAGAAATAGTATTAGAAAAATGAAAGATCATAATACTTTTCTATAGTACTATATGGCACTATATACCATTACTATTATACTATTATATTTTCAGGGCATGCTGTGTTCCAGGCATTGTAGTATATATTTTTTAAAAGATTAAAAAAAAGATTTTTTTAATCATATGGCAATACTTAAAATGATATGAGAGTAGGTTATGTAGCCTGAACACTAAAGGAAAGGTAAAAGAGAAACAAAATATATTCCAGTATTTTATACTCCAATATTAACAGAAATTAGTAAATGAGATAAATATTAGTGTTAACTTCTAACTGATGGCTAGTTTACAGATAGCTAGTTTTAATTTACAAATAAACTAAAACTTAATAATTAATTTTGTAGTTGATAAAAATAAGAAAAAGAGCCCTCTATTTCACATTTTAAAACCTTCTACTTG
Organism: Enhydra lutris kenyoni; assembly: GCF_002288905.1. Classification (NCBI taxonomy): domain Eukaryota; kingdom Metazoa; phylum Chordata; class Mammalia; order Carnivora; family Mustelidae; genus Enhydra; species Enhydra lutris. Next base: position 33,460,988 of record NW_019154088.1, on the reverse strand, counting down.
TTCCTTAAATGTCTTTTTAAAAGCAATAATAAACTATTTGAACATAGTATGATTTGGTCTATAAATTTATATATAAACAATTATTATCATAAACATTCTAGAGACTATTTTTTGGTAATATATAATCTAAATTCTGTCTCCACATTAAGATGAAAGCAGCCATCCGACTCCATTTCTTTCACTGTAACCAAATTAAATTTGTATTTCATATATCCATTTAACCATTCATTCATCCAACGAAGTGTGTTAAACTCCTATCATGGGAAAGGCACTATGCTAGGCCCTGTAAAATATTTAACATAGACATTTGTACTTTTTATTTGCAGTTCAAAATTTATTTCCAGTTGTTAGTGAAAGACTTTATTACATCAGCTATCTGTCCTGACCTGCCTCTTTACCATCTAATCTCTGTATCTTACACATTTTTAATTAATCTTTCTACTGTGAGAAGTCTTCCTTCTATTTCTGTTCCCTAGGAAATCTTCTCCCCTAGGAAACCAGTGTAATATTTTTCTATATATCCTTCCAGATGCATTGTATGTATCAAGCAAATGTATATACATATTAAACTCCCATAAGTATTTTTCTGCATCTTATCTTTTTTTTTTTTTTCAGTCTCATTCTTTCTTACATCTGCACGCTATTCTATTGTATGGACATATCATTTACTTAATTATGGGCATTTCCATTAATTTTAAAATATTTAATTTAATTTTAGTATTAGTCTATTCCTAACAAAGCCAAATAGTCTTATATTCAAATATATTTGTGGATATCTTCCTAGAGACGGAACTTGTAAGGTACTTACAAGTATTACTTGTAATGTAATACATTCCTAGAGATGTATTTGTAATTTCGAATAAATATTGTCAATTTGCCCTTCATAGAAGTTGTGCCTATTTCCCCATAGACTTACCAACAAATGATCATAATCTTTGCAAAGCTGAAGGATGAAAAATGTCATCTCAGTGTAGTTCTAATTTGCATTTCTCTTATGATGAGTGAGGTTGAGAATATTTTTACATATTTCAAACTATTTGTATTTCCTTATAAAATAAAGCAACAGAAAATTATTTATATATTAGGGAAATTAGCCCTTTGCTAGTGAGTTGCAAATACTTAATTTTTTCCCAGTTTGCTAAATGTCTCACAATTTTGTGGCAGCTTTTGTCCTGCAAAAATTTTTAATTTTTATTCTTTAGAATTATTTTTATAGATGGACTCATACTTAAGCTTTCCGCACTCTGAGACAAGTTTTAAAATTCTCCATGGACTCCTCTAGTACTTTTTTTCTCCTCTAGTACTTTTATGATTAACATACATTCTTAATCATTACAAGTTCTAAACTGTTTAGTGCATAGGATCAAATTCCCTGTTTCAATTTATATCTGAGCTAGATTACCAAATCAGTCCCATGAAATTCAGAACAGTAGTAAGGAGCACAAACTTTGGAGTTGATAATCTGCTTCTGATCTGTATGATCTTGAGTATGCTACTTAATTAACCTCTCTGAGCCTCGACAGCTTCAATTGTAACATGGAAATGATAAATAGTACTTAGTTTGTTGTAAGAATTATGGGATGATTCATTTAAATCCCTTATTTAGCACAATGCTTCACAAGCTAGAATCATTCATTAAATGTAAACTACTGTGATAATGATGATGACCATAGACTATTTTTTCAACTGCTACGACCATCCCACAATTCATGACTTTAATTATAAAGGGTTGACTAAAAAAATGCATCCCAAATTTGCCAACATTACCACTTTAGCATCAACAATACAATCACCTCTAAGCATAGCTCTCAAACTTGGCAGTATACAATCATCTGAGTAGATTTTTCAGTTCCCACTGCCTGGGTCCCTACCCCAGATATTGTTTTAACTGGTTTCATGTATGGCTCGGGCATCAGTATTTTTCGAAAACCCCTCTGGTGATTTCAGTGGGCAGCTAAGGTTTAGAACCATTATCCCAACACGTGGCCAGTGGTTTCACACATTAAGGAAAACATGTTCATTACCTCTAAAGAACAATACGTAGAAATTTTTTAGGTCAAATGCCATGAATTATTATTATTTTTTAAGATTTTATTTATTTATTTGACAGACAGATCACAAGTAGGCAGAGAGGCAGGCAGAGAGAGAGGAGGAAGCAGGCTCCCTGCTGAGCAGAGAGCCCAATGTGGGGCTCTAGCCCAGGACCGTGAGATCATGACCTGAGCCAAAGGCAGAGAGGCTTTAACCCACTGAGCCACCCAGCCACCCTTAAATGCCATGAATTATTGAGGAAGACATTAAAAAGAGAACATAAAGAGTTGAGACTGATGTCAGATACAGATACTGAGAAAAGGAGTTACAAAGTTGTAGATATTCTTTGTATATACTTCTAAGACCTCTTACTCAGAAGAGTTCAGGGCTGCTATCCGTAAGTACTGTTACTAACTGCTCCTTAGAGGTAAAAGATATAAAGTGTTTATATTTGTTAGATGTGCTAACTGAAGCAGGGAGATAGGACTCCTCAGCTCTTCAAATTTAGGATTCTCATTATCTCCATTCTCCAAGATAAATTCCTGGATAATTCTCAAAAATAAATTATCTCTGATCATGAGTAATACAGCTTATCCCCTTATACATTTTAGCAGGTTAGGAAGGATTTGGAAAGGTATTTTAGCTCACAGATAAAGTGTGAGATGGGTATACAGGAAAATTAGATATTATGGAATCCAAGAGGAAACTAGTATGGTCTAAAGAAGCTGGGCAAAGAGCCAAGAGGCCTAGATTTCAGTTCCTGAGCCTGTTTCCTCAGCTGCAAGATGAGAGAATTAAGAGATCCCAAACATATCTTTCTGCTCTAAGTAATTACTGTGTCACCAAGCCACCCAGGTAAAGCCTTTCTTAATCAATCAGTAGAAGACAGGAAAAGTATTGTAGCTCAAGCTTTTAAAATACATATTTCAGGGCGCCTGGGTGGCTCAGTGGGTTAAGCCGCTGCCTTCGGCTCAGGTCATGATCTCAGGGTCCTGGGATCGAGTCCCGCATTGGGCTCTCTGCTCAGCAGGGAGCCTGCTTCCCTCTCTCTCTCTCTCTCTGCCTGCCTCTCTGTCTACTTGTGATCTCTCTCTGTCAAATAAATAAATAAAATCTTAAAAAAAAAAACTTTATAAAAAAAATACATATTTCATAGATTTGTCTTTTTACATACAAAAGGCAGTATGCTTTCTCAAATACTAAACTAGGTCTCGATGCTATTAGGCTAATATATGTCCTGCCTAACTTGCAGATACACATTTTACATTTAAGCAAGCAGGGGCAACTGGTATCTTTACCCAGACAGGTGACTAATGGAGGGTCGGGGGTCGGGGCGGGGGGCTGCATCCTGAGACCTGGGAGGAAATGTTGGAACTCGAGCTTTCTATTGCCTTTCAAATCATCCCCCTCCTCCCCACCCCACCACCCCGTGGATAACTTCACTTGGGACAGATCATGGGTCCTCCTTCTATGTTTTCTTGTAATCTTTTCTACTTCCCTTTTTGCATTATATTACTCAGGATCATTAGTACTCACACAATTCTTGTTTTTGTTGTCTTTACATTATCTCTTTCCTATAAGAGTGTACTTTTTTTTTAAGATTGTACATTTTTAAAAAGACTTGATTTATGTGAGAGAGAGATCATGAGCAGTGAGGAGGGTGGGGAACAAATGGAGAGGGAGAGGCAGAGAATCCCAAGCAGACTCCATGCTGAGCCCGGAGCCCCGATGCAAGCTCAGGCCCACGACCTGGAGATCATGACCTGAGCTAAAACCAAGAGTGCGACTCTTAACCGACTGAACCAGCCAGACACCCCAGATTGTACAATTTTTAAGTGCAGGAAAATTTATAGTGTATCCCATGAGCTAGTAGTGTCTTAGCATGTAAGAAAAGCCTGATAAATGTTAAAACTGTTAAAAAATTAAATGATTTTAATTTTATTGCTTCTCTTTTTTATGTGATACTTTTTCAGTTTACAGTATTTCCAATTTTCTCTTATACAAATTCTTAATTCATGACTGTATCCTTAACTACTTTAGCAAGGAGCTTTTCATTCTCAAAAGCCTAGAAGTAGTAATAAGGAAGCAATCATGATATAAAAATATAAAATAAATACATTAGGCAAGCTTTTGGTAATAAATGTGTAGGATAACTTTAAAAGAAGTATTATTTTGAGGTAACTTATAAAGGCTATCAATTTGATCAAATAGTATATAAATACATGAAAATTACACTAATATGGGGTGCCTGGGTGGCTCAGTGGGTTAAGGCCTCTGCCTTCGGCTCAGGTCACAATCTCAGGGTCCTGGGATCGAGGCCCGCATCGGGCTCTCTGCTCAGCAGGGAGCCTGCTTCCTCCTCTCTCTCTCTCTCTGCCTGCCTCTCTGCCTACTTGTGATCTCTCTTTCTGTGTCAAATAAATAAATAAAATCTTTTAGAAAAAATTACACTAATTTGTTAATTATAATTTACTATACTTACATTACTGTGAATTAACAATGAACAACTATATAACATTATTAAATATCACAAATCATTAAAATAAATGCTATGTATATAACTCAGAGAATTAAGTTATTATGGTATGATAGTACTGAAATCTGCATATGGTGTTAGGGAAATGGTATTATGATAAAATAGAATTAAATTTCAATTTTAAGTTAGTACTAAAAAGAATCCAGTTGTTTAAAAATCTGTATTTAATGAAAATAAAATCAGTATCTTTGATCATGATTTTAACAAAATTTTAACACTTTATCAGATAGTGAACTCTAAGACTCCAGGTGATGTATGGAAGTGTTGAATCGTGATATTGTACACCTGAAAGTAATGTTACATTGTATGTTAGCTGGAATTTAAATAAAAACTTAAAAAAACAGTGAGCTCTAAGAAATACAAATATTGTATATTCAGAGAAAATTTCCTGTTTTTAGCTTAATAGTTAAGTTGGGATTTTGACTTGTGAGAGTCATACTTCATTAGCACTTTAAATTTATCCATCCTCCATGATTCGCTTTTGAGATTACTTTTATGGGTTCTAAATTTTAACCTGGAATATTAAATACTTTCTAGATAGGGAATTCTAAATTGTCACTCAAGTACAATGCCAGCTTAAATGAGTGCATAATTTTTTGAAGAATTTATCCATACTAAAGAATATAGTTAGTACTGAGAACATTTCCAGGCCTCTGTGACTACTATATTCGTACAGTAAGGTGCATTAACTTTCTTAATGATTTTTAAAACACTTGAAGTATATTGTGTCTTCCACAAAATGTTATTTTGCCAGCTGCCATAAAAGTATCTTGAAAGAAGTTAAAAAATTATAACTCTTGCTATTTGAATAGATTCCTTACATTTCCTGCTCCTTACGTACACGTGTACTTAATTCCACATTGTTTCTATAACTGTGATCATATCACAGTATTGGTACTTATGTCCTTGGTTGAATGTTCTTCAAACTTAACCGTCTTATAGACTCATTCTTACATGTTAATCCAGAAACAAGCAAATGTCAAGGGCAATAGCAAAAAAGACCGTTTAATACAAAGCTGGCAAAAATTTGTAATTATTTATAGTTTCAAAAATTCCTTTCAGTTCAAAAGTCACATGCATTATGTGCATTAAAATTAGTGTCACAAATGACTTGTGGATATGGGAAAGTTGCTTTAGGGGAAATTTCACTAGTAAATCCACAACCTTTAAAATTCTGTGTGATTGAATTGAATATCGATACTTGGCAAAATATTTTCAGCGGCGTGTTACAAAAAACAACTTTCTAAAGGTGCGTTTTTTAGTTTTAAATATGTGGGGGGGGGGTCCTATAGGCATGATGACATTTTCTAACCTACTTTGTTGGTCTTTTCCTCTGCTAAGTCTTTGACTGACTTGCCCTCTTTAAATGTTAGCGAGAACTGCTGTCAAGAAAGGTATTTTCTCTTCAAGGAGGATGTTTACCCAAGCAAAGTATTTTTTCGACATGAAAGTTCTAATTTGGAGGAAAATACCAAAATACTTTCTATTTTTTATTCCTCATTTCCCTTCCCATCTTTAAAATAAAAGTTCAGTCTTAATTGGAATCCTTTCCCCACCGTGAAACCCAGCGATGGTGCCAGACTTGAAGATGAAGGCTTTACTTTGTTAGCCATGTGTTTACGAAACACCAGCGCCTTCCCCAGATCTCTCGGCTGATAATCTCAAACATGGAGGATGCTTCTGATTCTGCACAAGGGGTTGCTCCATTAATTAATAATGTAGCTCTCCCAGGCTCTCCGCCGTCTCTTCCTGTATCAGTGACAGGCTGTAAAAGTCATCGAGTAGCCAATAAAAAGGTAGAAGCGAGAAGTGAAAAGCTCCTCCCCGCAGCTCTTCCTCCTTCGGAGCCGAAAGTAGATCAGAAACTTCCCAGGAGCTCCGAGAGGCGGGGAAGTGGCGGTGGGACGCGATCCCCCGCGCGGAGCCAGGCCGTGGCAGCGGGAGCAGCGGCGGCCGGCGGCGCGGTGGGGCCGGCGAGAGGCGACCCCCCGGCAGGACAGGGACTCCCCGCTCTGCCTTTGTAGTTGAAAAGGTGGAGAAGTGGCAGCCGGCGTGCTCGCAGGTGAGGGGCTCCGTGCGGTCGCTCGGGAGCCGGCCGGCGCCGGCGGGGAGTGTAGGCGAGCGGGGGAACAAAGCGGAGCGGCGCCGGGGTCCGCCCGCAGCGAGCTCTCGCGGCGTCGGGCCGGCCGGCTGCGCGCCAAGCACGTTGCGAGCCCGAGGCGGCGGCGGCGGCGGCGGCGGGCTGGGAGCCGGCGCTGGGGGAGGGGGCCGCCGCCGTTCCCGCACCGCCCGCCCGCGGCGGGGCGTGCGGCCCCATTGTGAGCGGGCCGCCGGGCGTGCGGAGGTGGGGCGCGCCGGGAGGGCAGAGGCGGCGGCCCCGCGGGCTCCAGACCCCAAGAGCGGCAGGAGCGACCTCCGCTCCGGCGGCGGCCGCGGGCGCGTCAGTCACACAAAAGGCGGTGGAGCTCCCCCCCGGTGCGCGGACTGGCCCACGCCGCCGCCGAGCGCTCCCCACCTTACCGGCTCTCCTTTCCCTCCAATTCTGATAGGGAAGCGGGGCCGACGCGGGCGGCCGAGGGCGCGGGTGAGCCCGCGGGCACACGGGAGATGCCGCTGCTACACCGAAAGCCGTTTGTGAGACGGAAGCCGCCCGCGGACCTGCGGCCGGACGAGGAAGTTTTCTACTGTAAAGTCACCAACGAGATCTTCCGCCACTACGAGTAAGGGCCGGGCGCGGGGGCGCGAGGGGGTGTGGGGACCCCCTCCCCAGCGTCCTTTTGTCTCTCTCCTTTTCCTCGCCTGGGACTTCTGGCGGGGCGACTTGGAAGTGACGGCTGGCTGCGGGCCCGCGTTTCTCCGTCCCCCCACCCCGAGCCCGACCCGGGGACGGCGCGGGGTCCCTGGGCAGCGCGGCCGACCGTGGCGCGCGTGGGGAGAGCGGGCCGGGGCCGAAGGAGCTGGGGTCCTCGTTCGGCCGTGGGGACCGCGTCCAGCCGCGGCTGCCGCGGGGCCGCGGAGCAGCGGAAACTCCCCGCTCGCCCCTCCCCGCCTCGGCCACACGCGCACTCCGGGGCTAGTTCCGGGATCCCCGCCCGGCGGCCGAGGGGATCCCCGCTCGGGTCAGCGGCACGGGGCCGCCGTCCCCCGGCCCGGAGAGGGAATCCCCGCCCCCGGGGGCAGGAAACGGCCGGGCTGGGCTGGCCTACTCGGTGGGGAGTGGAGCCTGACGTCGGAGCTGCCCAGGGGAGGGGAGAAGAGGAAGGGAGGGAGCGGAGCTGAGACTCGGGGAAGGAAGGGGCTCCCCGGCGGGCGGGGGGCGGGGGGGCCCGGGACGCGAGAGCCTCCCGCGGCGGCCTCTCGTCCCGTGCGGCTAGGCCTCGCAGTGTGCGACGCGAGCTGAGTGCTCTGTCACCACCTCTTCTCGGTGACTAACTCCCGGCCCCGGAGAACTCAGCGTCTCCGCCTCCGGGAGATCTCGGTGAGGAAGAAGTCGGGCTCCGGCGGGGGTGCGGGCGGGGGAGGAGAAGGGGGAGAGAGCGGGGCACTCGGCGCCCTTAGTTATCACTTTCGCGTGGCCCCAAGGGCGGCGGTGGCTGTTGGGGGAGGGGGTTAAGACAAGTTCAACTCCAGCCTCAGCCAGTCTCCTCTTTTTATCCCGCTGCGCATGTGGGCTGCCTGACATGTGCCACTCGCTATTGTTTTGATAAGAATCCCGGAGCTGCCGCGTGTGTAGTTTTGGCTGCTAAATTTTCAGTGCCTCGCCTGGTGTGTCCCCAGAGATCCCCTTGTCTTGTGACACCGAGCACTGGGGTGTTTTAGAGATCGGTGTTGAAACGGGATCTCCAAGTGAGAACCTGAATTGGTCGATCGGGGAAACAGCCTGATCCTCCCTTTTTCTTGTGCTTTATCGTCTCCGCTCGTAAGGAATCCCTTTGTGGCTTAGAAACCAAATGTTAGAGCAACGAAATAAATTGTGTGTAGGAGCCACTTTTTCTGATTGGGGGCTTGCTCGAGGGAGGGCTTTAGGCAAAGTCTGCACCTGTCCGAGATAGGAGCAGTGAGGTTAGAGAAGTCCGTTCCTTTGAGCTTTTAAAGTAAGGCTTCTTTTTCTTCAGCTCCACAGAAGGAGTTACACCTAAACTTGTTATATCTGGAAAAGTTTTCAGCAGACTGTGCTTTTAAATAGGAGTGCACATCTTAACTCTGCTCCTGTACGGACTTGTTTTGTTACTCAAATAGAGTTCACTCTTGTAACTCCTTAAGTGAATTTGGATTAGGTAACTTGACAACGACGACGTCTTTTTTTTTTTTTTTTTTTTAAGTTAAAATCCTTGGTAATACCAAAACAATTTTTAAAAATAGCATTTAAGAATGCCAACAAAATAGAAAATGGGCTTAACTTTTCCACTTTGATATAAGCAATCTTATCTTTTTGAGAGGCTTTTCTTGCTTTAGAAGGAAACAGGATATGGCTGTCCTTTTTGAATTAAATTTTTTGTATACTTTGGTTCTGGATGATATATATAATAATGGAGAAATCTGAAATATCTGAAATGCCAAAATAGAGGAAGAGATTTTTGGTATTCCAAACCTACTACCTTCCACTAATATTAAGGAACTGTGCCCTTTGTAGTCTTATTAACAGATTTTTTATTTTAATAGCTGGTTTTTGGTTTTTGTTGTTTGTGCTGAAGTATTTGGGTTTTTGCAATTTACAAGCAGTTCAGGAAAGGCATTTGGTTTGGGAGCAAAGATATTTGATCATTTACCCTGAACAAAGCAGAGCTGCTCGTGTTGTGTTCTTAGGTATTAATTTTTGTGACTTTGAATTGGCAAAAATGGAAGAAGACTGACATTTAATTGTGTTAAATTTTGGGTTACTTTCTCTCTCTTAGATGATTACAGAGACATCTTTCCAAAATTGCATTCATAGTGTATGGTATATGGTGATCCTTAGTATTATGGTAATCTGACCCTTAGCACAAGTCTGGAGAAGGAAACCTCTGTTTTCACTCATTCATTAAATCACCAGTTGGTTTATGTGAATTTGTTTGAAGATTACCCTTTAAGTGCATTATATGAATATTTGTCTTTTGTAATGGTGTGAAGACTACTGTGCTCACCCAATTGCTCAGGTTTTGATTTCTTTTTTTTTTTTTAAAGATTTTATTTATTTATATGTCAGAGAGAGAGAGGGAGAGAGAGCAAGCACAGGCAGACAGAATGGCAGGCAGAGGCAGAGGAAGAAGCAGGCTCCCTGATGAGCAAGGAGCCCGATGTGGG